>NW_021680361.1:1401084-1423096 GCF_001412515.2 Diachasma alloeum
TTTTGGCCGATTCTATTGAAATGTCCAATAGAAAACATTCAGTAGAAAAAGTCAATAGAATTCAATTTTTCTATATAACTTATTCTATTGAGACATTTTCTATAGAATTTCCTCGGCTCAAATTTTCCAAGTTTTTTCGTTTGATTTTCATGATGAGAAGAAAAGAAAAATACAATGAAAAAAACTTGAAAAATTTGAGTCGAGCAAATTCTATAGAAAATATATGAAAAGGATAAGTTATATAGAAAAACCGAATTCTGTTGATTTTTTCTATTGAATATTTTCTATTGAACATGTCAATAGAATCGGCCAAAAACTAATAGAAAGCTTAATAGAAATACAATAGAATTTTCTAACGAATTCGATAGGTTCTTCTATTAAATTTTTTCGTGCGTGAAATTCCCTAAGGGCACACTTGTTTTTTTTTTTTTTTTACGGCCTTGGAGTCCCCCCTTTTTCGGGTCCCGTTCGGCACTCTATCCAACCCTATGCATGCGGCTGTGGATTCTACACTGTACCGCATTCGCACTTCTATAGAACATAGAAGTAGCATGGGGAAACCACAGAAAACCCATGCCGGTACAGGCGGTTCCTCTATTAGCAACCTCCCGCTCGCCGGAGCCTTCCGTTGAAAAATTCGGTTCCACGGGGAATCGAACTCACAACCTTTCGCACACTAGACTTGCGTCTAATCCACTCGGCCACCGACGTCGGTAGGGGTACACCTCGTTCACAGTAATTCGTTCTTACTTAAATTGAAGATAATTTGTGTTCAAAAACAGAGTAAAAAGTTAAGATCTAAGATCTGCAATTAGTTTGAAATCTTTTATCGACATAATTTTTGGAATTATTACTCTCCTAGTCAATTGTATCAAATTGAATTTCGTTTTGTTTATTTCAATTGTTATGTGTACACTGATAGAACGGTTTAGTCGAACCAAACGAGACTTTTTAACTATTACCACGATTCGTTAACTATTAACGAATCGCGGTAACAGTTAAGAAGCCTCGTTTGGTTCAACTGAATCGTTCCTCCATTTCTATCAGTGTATTATGTGTTGTTATCATTTTTCATTAGTTGTTCATTTCTTTTTAATGAGACCTTCTACTAAAAATCTCAAGAACCCTTGAATCAGAGATCGGCACAAATATTATTTTCACCAATATTTGCCCCGCAAATGCATATTTTTCGCTTATCACTAATAACGTGTAAACATTTTTCATTATGTTATGAATGGGTCTTAAGAAATTCATATTTTTGAAGTACCGTCTCGATGAGTAATAATTAATAATAAAAAACTATTATTTATCTTATCATGGAATTACACTAGACCATATTAGAATAGTCATTCAATCAATAATCAACTCAAAAATATTTTCTAATACTTGTGTAATCAATAATGAAAATTGAAATATTTTCATGATTCTGTTAATGGGTAATGTTGACCGAAAAGCTACACAGGAGGAGCTAAACTAAGGCTGCGAGTTAAACTGGTCAATAAACAAAAAATCATCAATTAGGCAGTTAGGTTCGTCAAACGGTCATCATTTTCCATTGAAAAAGAGAGTTTATACAGTATTTCACATCTTGTGACGTCAAAGGATATAGTTACTATGATAATTAAGCGATAATGAAAAATAAATTAGTTTCCCCTATTTATGACGAAAGAAATCGGGATTTTCAGCTTTTCATTTTCCATTGATATAATAATGAAAATAAATTCTATTTCATTTTCATTTCTCATTAGTATCGCGATCAAAAATACATTTGGTATTATTATTCATTACGAAAAAAATAATAATTCAATTTTTTTTCAGTAACCATTGATAAGGTAATGAAATATTAATAATGGAAATTATGTTCTTGCCGATCTCTGCCTTGAATTGATCCAAATTTCTTTCATCCCATGAAGCACTCCATGAATTGAATAATTTGTCGTGATTTCATAGGACCCTTACGATAATTTGCTTCGATGGCCACGTGTACTCTTTGAAACTCCTGCAGAGTTCGGTATTTGTCTCATTCTCCCTCGCCTCAGCTACCGAATTACCAGCGGGTCTCCTAGTTACCCTCATTCTCGACCGCTGGGGCAGGAGATTTTGTGGATTCCTCACTGTCGCAGGAATCAGCGCATGCAGCTTTGCTGAATTATATCTACCATCAAGTACGTCAATTTAACAATACGACGAAATTAATTTAGTAGTGCATTAGTAAATTGGGGTGAGATAATTAGACTTTCAGATTAGTTCATGGGGAATATTTCTCAAGATTATTTGATTGCATAACACATGAATATTTAATCATAAGCAAATTTAAGACAATCATTTCAACATTGAGACTTTCAACAAAAAGGAATTCAATGCATGTCACTTCCGCCAAACGTTTCGGTGAAAATTTTACCAATTTTTTAGGTCTTATCAACCAATCGGGTCTGCGAAATAAAGGGATGGGAATGTTCAGGTCTAAATTGAGAAAACATTACTTTAGAATTACTACGATGGCTCCCAAAGGAGACTACGTATAACTCAAAAAACATTTCCGCACTCAAGTATCTCACGAATATTCATTGAAACTTGGTATCTCGGAGGAGATGACAGAAACTAAGTATCTCCAAGAAAATTCAAAAATACGTAACTCACTAACTCCGATTAAATACCGTCTAATTCGCTCGATGCCTTTATCATTTTCATTTTAATTCCTCGGAGAAACGGAGCTCATAGCCCTGAAGAAGCAGACTGCAATGTCTGCGAAACGTCGGCGCATAACGCTGAATCCAAACGCGGCATCCATCCGGAAGCCAAAGATGTCATTAATCATGGCCGCGAAAGCCTCAAAACTAAAATTCTACATTATTATTCTATTTTTTAATTGCACTTTCGTTATGATCTGATGAGAATTGCCGAAATATGCAAGTCAGAACGAGCTGGCGGTCAGCTGTTTTGTCCTCGTGCCGGGAAGGAGATAGTCTTTGCAGATTTGAGCGCCCTCACCATGTACGGCGACCCTATTTGAAAAGATTATCTGTCTTCCGTCCCAACGACAAAATAGTCGACCTGAACCTGAAATCTCCATCCGGGCCTTAAAACGAAATCTTGAGATACGATTTTAGATATGTTTTCTGAGTTACGTAGTTTTCTTTAGGAGTCATCGAAATGAATGATTGAAATAAATCCATTCGATCACGACAAAACCTGGTACAACCTCAATATTTATACTTTATAAGTTCTCATCAATTTCTATTGGTTTTTTATTCACTATAATAAAATATCCCGTGCATCATGGAAGAGTTCGGTACTTTTGCCGTCAAAATTTTCTTGTGTTATTCATTATAAAATAATAAAAATAACAATATAACTGTGGACTGGAATCCTTAGAAAATAGAGGCTCGAATGACATAATCGATACATACATAGAAAATTTAAGATTGTGAAAAATTTGTGAATAGCCAGATGAGTGTAGGCTACATGAAAACGTTGCTGCTGAGTGCTAGTAAGGGTCGGCCGCTAGTTGAATAAATTTTAGAACATTTTTTAGATCAGATGTACTAGATAATAAATCAAGGCAGAAAGCCATAGGAGTAAACTCTGAGTTGAAGAGTGATCACCGGATATGGTCGAGAGCTGGATATACACATAGAAAATGAACAGTATCATTTACTTCACCAAATAACATTTTTCGCAAAAATCGTGGGCATTGAGAGTCATAGACACATCAGAAGCTCTCAAGACTAAGCTAAATTTTCCTGTATTACTTATACAAGAACCATACAGCTGATATCCATAACCATACAGAAATAATTAGAATGTGTTGTTTTCGCTTCGGATGGGGTCCTTATCTTGAGGGTTGTTATCTGAATAGAGTAAAGTGGGTTAAAATGAGATTACTTCTAAAGGTTAATTGAAACACGCTTTTGGTCTTGTTTAGCTAACGGCAAACTAGCTTCCTCGGTGTTGGCCAGATTTTCAGCAAATATGGCAGCCAATATAGCTCTTCAATACGCAGCTGAACTACTACCCACTCCAGTGAGAGCTCAGGGGGTAGCCTTGGTCCACATATTTGGTATCATGGGCCATACAGTTTCACCGTATATCGTTGACCTTGTAAGAAATTCATCATCATTCATTCAAAAGTAAGAACAATAATACATGACATTTTGTGGATAATAAAAAAACGTTTCAGGCTGCAATATGGGATGGATTTCCCATGATGTTAGTTGGGGTCACAGCCTTGGTCACTGCCGTGTTAGTTCTCTTCCTCCCGGAAACTCAAGGACGACATCTACCGCAAACCCTACAAGAAGGCGAAGAGTTCGGCAAGCACGACAAATTCTGGTCCCTTCCATGCTGCAGAAAACCTCGCGACGACCAATATTCCAATAACAATAATGATACTCGAAGTCCATGATCTCATTCCTTAGCTCAATAATTAAAATTTAACAACGTCCAAAAAATAATACATTTTTTTAAAGATTTTAAAGGTCTCGAAAGATGACTTACAACAGTCTCAATTTGAAGCTTGAGATTTTCAAGTTGAGAGTTTTGGAAAGTTTAATTTGAGATTTTGAAACTCTAAAGTTGAGACTTACGAAGATCTCAATTTCAAACTTTTATAGACTCAGGCTGATACTTTTGAATGCTTCAAATTGAAACTGTTGGAACTCACTTGAAATTTTGCTTTAGGTGTACTTCTAAAAGTTTCCACTAGAGACTTGAAAAGCTCAATTTAAAACATTTGAAAATCGCTATTTAAAACTTTCAAAGTTTCAATTTGATATCATAAGTCTCAAAATAGGGCTTTATGTTACTGAAGAATAATTTGTTCCAAAGATGTTTTTCTCTTTATTTCGGACATTTGAACCGTCACTTTGTGACAGAATTTAATGGTACTGGTGTCAAATACCGTCAGCACTCACCAAACATCTTTATGTCATGCGTGCGTGTAAAGTGCAGGTTAACAGGGGCATTTGGAGGTCGGTAAGTCGAATTTTACACGCACCACCAATCGTTCTTCACTTAACAGACGTTCCCAGTTTTACACGCGTCCTATGCTATTTTACTGGTATTTTACACGTTCTCAATAACCTCTAGCGACATCTTGCGGTATAAACATGACCCATTATCCCAACCATACACCGATCAGCTGATCCATTAGACACTATTTAACGAAACAAATCGCAGTGCAAAAAGCTAAAAAATAAACTACATAATAATAAATAATTAACTCAAAAAGTGAAATATGAATACACAAGAAGATATGTTTAGTGAACACGATGAAATACTACCAGATAATATACTTCGAAACGCTCAGGAAGCAGCGAAATGCTATCAAGAAAAAGCCAACTTTGAAAGAAAAAAGAAAATGAGTATTTTTTCTACATATTAGAGAATAATTTTTTTTGCGCCATTTTTCTNGAAGAAAATATGAGCAAAGTTTGTTGATTTTCCATTATTTTTTTATTAGTATGAAGAATTAATAATTAAAACATAAATTATTATTATTATTATTATTATTATCATTACTCATCTTTTTTTGTCAGATAGATTGAAATATTTGAACAATTATTAAAAGTAAGAGATACATTTGACAGGGGATTTTTGAGGGGGTTCATTACATCCAAGTTCTCTTTGTTGTTGATATTGGAATTTGTTGAAGTTGATGAGTCTTCATTAGTTCTTTTATTTTGATCATTGTTGAGTTTGCAGTTTGTGACGGTTGTGGGGTGGTGATGAGATACTTTTTGATTTTTTATATTGTTGAGATTGTTTATTAATTCTTCATACTAATAAAAAAATACTGAAAAATCAACAAACTTTCCTCATATTTTCTTCAGGGTGGGGGGGAGGGGGGGTGGAGAAAAATCGCGCAAAAAAAATTATTCTCTAATATTTAGAAAAAATACTCATTTTCTTTTTTCTTTCAAAGTTGGCTTTTTCTTGATAGCATTTCTCTGCTTCCTGAGCGTTTCGAAGTATATTATCTGTTAGTATTTCATCGTATTCACTAAACATATCTTCTNTAGCGGCGAAGCCGCACGCGCGTGTAAAATCCGACTTACCTCACTTGTTGTGTAATATACCATTGTCTCCCTTCATTCTAGTAATTGGATTCATTACTGAATTCTAATTAAATAGGAGACTGTGAACTGTATTAAAGATATCTAAGTTTTCGGAAAATTTATTCAGGGTTTATAAAATAGACTGAGAGTTTCGTTTAGGACAATATTAGCCTTAGTTTTCAACCATTTTTCAAGAAAACGATTTTTTAAAGTGAAATTTTACACATTGCGGTCAAAAGAGTTACATAAATAAAAAATGACAATTATGATTCTCAGTTATTAATCCGTATCCACCCTTTGTTTCGTCATATTTTTTTAGGTACAATAAAATTTAGCAGTTCGCATTCTGGCAAAATCCATAGTACCTAGTTGTTTGCATATTTTTGCTCTAGATGTTCGCATATTACGAACCGCTCTTTTATCCCTTCTGTAATTAATCGCCTGATTCTGAGACATGCGCATAACCTAATGCGCACATCTGATATTTCAAATTCGATTTAAAGTCGATGCATTGAATAATGAGAAATGTTCCACTGAATCCGAGAAACTCTGAAGCTATTCAACTATTTCCTTCAGATATGCAGAACTTTTTACTAATAAATGATTTTATCGTCCTATGTTTGTGCTAGTTTGTCTAGACACATGAGTAATGAATTTCTCTGCAACTGAAAATTCCGATTGATTGAAGAGTGAACCTGTCAAATTCATCAAAGTTACTCTGGGGATGGGTCATTCCTGCATTCCTGATAGTATATTGTGTTACAAGTGCGTAAAGAACCACTTTTTCGCACGCATGCGTAACACATCCTATTTTTTGTAATAACTGCCGAGTTCACTGTTCGGAACCGTAGTGGGGGTAAAGTGGCTGCTTTTGTGCACGGTGTACATAAAGTTCAAGGTCGTGCGTAAAGTTCAAGGTCGTGCGTAAAGTGAATTTCGAGTGCTTTGTGAATTCACTTTAGGCACGACCTCTGAACTTTACGTACATTGTGCGTAAAACAACCACTTTACACACACTAAGCGGTTTCGAAAAGTGAACTTTTGAGGCAGGTATTACAAAAATGATATTTTGTTACGTTAATTTTAATTTTAGTCCTACTGCAATCGTCGTCATTATTAATGTAGTTTATGACATAATTCATTGTGATACTGGACTCTAATAAATATAGAACACGTGAATACTTTGTTTAATAAATTATATTATTAATAATTTTCTTATCGGTGTTCATTTTTGAGTTGAGAGAGGTACCTGGTTCATTTTCATGACGGTTCTCAATGGTCCCGCTCAGTATTGACATCTGATTGGCTTATTACGATAGTGGAGGGGGTGAGGAAGGAAAAAAGTATGCAAACTGCTAGGTCCTACCATTTAGAATATTCAAACTACTTCAAATTCAATATTTCGTACAATTTATTTTCTTTCATGTTACCTGTAATTGAAATTTAAAACATGTTGTACACCACAAATCATTTAAAATACTGAACAGTGTCATAAAATTGTTTATACAACGTTAATTACATTAATGATAGAATGATGCTTCAATATAAGATCGAAATAATCCAGAAATCCACGATTTTATCTCATTCATCAAATTAGCGCTTCTGCCTTCTATTTCCGTTATTCGATTCATCATATTTCTAATTTGATTGACGTTCGTAAGTACATGAATGATTCTACCTGAATTACGAAGAGAAAATAATGTTGCGAGTGTAAAGTAATGAGTTTATCTACCTTTCGAGCGATAATTCTTTCGAGAATTCCTCGATTTATCATTGTCTTCGAATAAATTCTGCAATAAATTCACTCTTATATCGCTGGTAGAATCTATTTACAGTAATTCAATCGTTAATTTATGGCGAGCTAGCGCTATTTGTCAATTCAAGTTTGACTGCGGAAAAATTCATTCGTTTAATTGAATTTGTCACTGATAAAATTCGTTAGTTTAATTTACAATTTGTACTGTAGATTGACTTTTTGCAATTCCTTCCGTTTTGTATTTAGCTAAATTTATCATTTCTTCAGTTTTTAAACATTTTTTAAAAATGTTTTGTTGCTTTTTGTCACTGACACGAATGGAAATTGTTCTTCATTTTGTTATAAATTTGTCATTGAACTAGATTTCTGTGGAATTTGTTATAATCTCGTTGAATCGATTTTCGTGAGACTCCCAGGGTTGAATCCCGCGTTGACTGAGCCTATTTTCTTCCTATACTTTTTCCTTCTTTCGTGGGAGCTGCAAGAAAAACGATCCTTTAATCTCCTTATCCACATTATCGTTGGTAATCTGGGAAACTTCGGGATAAATTGGATAAAAAGTTTTCTTTTTTTCATTAACTATTGTAACTTACGAGGATCTGCAGGGTATCCACCAGAAGTTTTGTTCCCTCCCGAAGTCGTTACCCTCCTGCAGTGTTTCAGGGAGGTCTTGATCTAGTGTTTCTGGTAGAGTTAATGTCAGAAATGCGACGACCATTGCTACGAGTCCCAGAGAGATCAGGGGTAACTCTTTTTGAACGTCGGCCTGAGAACATTCAATCAGACTTATCAAAACAAAAGAATATTACTGATTGATTGCAAAAACAGTATTTTGACCTTTTCCTTTAAAAAGACTCTTTCTCGAAATAATTACATAATGATATTACACCATTTCAATGTAGAATGTAATCACTTCAGTACAAAATTCCATATTCAAAAGAACTGTTACATGTGTGTGTGTGTGTAAAGATGTATGTGATCAAATTTTTCGTTCGAAAACTCGAAAACTAATGATGTGATCGAAGCGAACAATGACGCGATCGAAGCGTCTTCATGTAACTTAGAACGTATCAAATTTTAGACGAAATCGGTCCAGTCGTTTTACCGTTTTTCAAAAACAACCCTGAAATTTCTCGTCTCCAAAACTATTTTGGTAACTAATTTGGTGTGGCAGGAGGAGGGGAAGAGGGTTTTGCATTGAGAATGCACAACCAAAAAAATTGAGTCGCTGAGTTTTTCAGTAGTAATACCCCAAGAGCTTCAAAATTATCGGGTATTTTCCGATAGCTTCGTTGCAAACCAATGAGGGTGTCAAGATTTGCAGGTTAATAAATCCCGAGCGCTTGCGCGAGAGATGTTTCTGCAAAACTGGGCACGATGGTTTGTTTGCAGAGGAGGTTGAGAGAAATACCCGATTAATTTCGAATCTCGAGGGGTATTTGTCGAATTATTTTTCCCAATCGGATTTTGGCCAAGCAGTGGACACCATCAGGAGGTGAATTGGGGAAGATTTGAACAAATGATGTCAACAGAATAACCCGATTTCCATAGACTGTCAAATATAAGATTCTAAGTGAAATGAGCCGAAAAAATGAACAGCTACTGCCAAATATTCAGGTAAAAAAATGAAAAACTACTACGAAATATTCAAAAGCTAAGAGGAAATATCCGGAATCATTTCTCAGAATCGACATTGATAAAATAAAATTACTGAATTTTTCTTTTTATTTTATTGATGAAAAAATGAAAATATAATAATAATTATTATAACAATTATGATATTATAATGACCAATAAAAATAAAAATTAATTAGTTATTATTAATAATTAATTATTGTCATGTGGATCCATTTTTCAATTTATTTAAATTTTCACTCGATCAACTAACTAATCAAATTTTAACTTATTTTACTACAATAAAAGTGTAACCTCTCTCCGTGACGATCAGGAGCAGACTAAATATCTACCCATCGTAAATTCATATTTTCAATATTTCATTTTGCGAATTTCCGAGAATTCAAAAAAAATGACTCCAGAAAAAACAGGAGCATTCATTTAAAGGCTTTCGTAGGTAATGGAGAGGGGGGAGTGCTCGCGGACCGAAAAATCGATATGAGGGGAAATGCGACTAGAACGAGTGTGACTCTAACGGGAGTCTACTGTACTGCGCTCTGATTCATCGAAATCCGATTAGGAAAAATAATCAAAAATATCTCCGAACCTAAGAGAGCTGGCGAATTTTTACTGAATTTTTTTTTTAATAATGAAGAAAAACCAATGTATTTTCTGTCTATTATCTAATTCTGATGAAAGAAAGTAAAAAGAGGAAGAAAAATGAGATCAACACGAAAACTGAATTTTTAATTTTTCAATGACTAGGGAAAATTTTAAACTTGATATATTTATTCGAATAATGAACCAATACCTATAAATTGAATTCCTATCCCCACATTTTCATCGAATCCATAAAAAAAAGCAAAGAATTCAAATCAACGATGAAAAATTTTATCAGATTATTATTATGTAATCAGGGAATAATATTAATTGTCTATGTAAAGAATCTTCTGATATTTTTCATCATAATTACTCATTCTTAAGATAATTGTATAATAATATTATATAAATTCAATCCAAAATTTTATTTGTTTAATTGAAAAAATTTATATTCAGTAGAATGACTTCATTCTATGACCCGAGGAATTTTCGATGAAAAAACAAAAATTATATTATAGTGTATTATAATGTCGTTATATTATTAGGAATCACTTCCAGATTCGTGCCAGATCTCATTAACAATTGGGCTTGTTATCATAATTATCATAATGTTGGAATCAGAAATAAGTTTCTCTGAGCATCACCGACAGAAAATTTTATCAGAATTAATCAAATGAATGAATAACATTCATTGTCCGTGAAAAATGTTTCTACATTTTCCCTCAAATTTGCTCATTCTTGAGTTAACACACTTTTACTTTTTACATTTCTTTCATCATACACTAGGTAATTTCAAGGAGTTTGGCGCGCGGCTTTCAGAGAAGAATGCAAAAATCTTTCTAGTGGTAATAGTTTCATCTCTATGCCCGGAATTATCGGAAATGCATGATGATATTGTACCATTTCTATGTAGTATTCAATTGATTCAATAAAAAAATTCTGTATTCAGAAAGGTAAACCCATCTCAAAGTCTGCGGAATTTCCGATGAAGAAAACTATAATCAACTTCATTCATGTATTCTAAGAAGCTTCAAATTATTATAAGTATTTGATCTGTTGGCATCAATCAAAATGATAGGAAAACGAATAAAATAATGAAATTATATCATTAGTAACAGTTTCCAGAGTCTCCAGTCAGATTTCAACAACGATTAAGTTTATTATTCTAAGCATCTTAAAATTGAAAATTATTACCAAGAAAATCTCGCATGTAGGGACCGGCATCAATCATTAGTTTTGGTAATATTTGGATTGAAATTTGACAATTAGGAAATAATTGATAATTTAAATTTTCAATTGACTATGAATTAAATAATTAAAATATAGGATTGTAAATTGACTATTGGGCAAATATTTCTAAATTTCTTAAAAGGGATTTTCGATTAGCCAAATAATCGTCAACCCTCCGAACTCAATTATTGATTGATAAAATACCTCGTAATTTGGATATTTAATTGGTAATTAATTTAATGATTAAAAATTGACGAGTAGTATTAGCTATCGACTTCTGCAAAATTTAATTTTATTTAAAATCTATGATTCTGCGATGTCTGCTCCCATGTTCTTCCAGTCTGAATTATTAATCTACAAGGTATATTGCTCAGAAAGGTTCAGTTTATTTAATCATCTTACCAAGTAAATGATGTAGGGTCCAATTATGTGAGCGAAGTAGCCAATAATGTGGATAAGCGATACACCCTGAGCCCTGACAACGGTGGGTAGCATCTCAGCGGCGTACTGAAAGCCAATATTTGCAGCTACATTGACACCGAGACGAGCAAGAATTGCCATGGCGACGGTTACAGTACCTGAAAGGTGGGAAATATAATTTATTGATCGAAATGAGAATGTTACTTCCCCGGGTATTTGCCATTGGGGAGATGAGAGAGCTTTTCACGATGATCAAAGTTTCGATAAAAAATTATGAGAGCTCAATCATCTCCATTAATCTAAAGATGGAATAATTTGTACTCGAGAAAAATGGTATGATATCTCACGAAAGGGGATATCTAATTGAAACGGATATGCAATGGTCGAAGAATAATTGTTTCTTTTTTCGAGGGGTAAAAATAACTTCATTGTGATGCAGTGGAGAAAATGCATGATGTTTTTTTCCAATTTTGCTTTCGAATGGAAGCTTTTGTAATCGTCGATTTTTACGATTTTCTAATTTTGCTTGGAAATGATGTAGAATGTCATGAAACATCAGGATATGATGTTTTTAGAAAGTATGTGTGTATGTCAATGTGCGTGTGCGAATTTTTCGGAATCTTATACAGGGTGTTTCAAAACAACTTTTAAACCTCGTAGTGGTAGATGGATAAAAATGTGAGGAATCCCGGAAAAATATTTGAAAAAATCCCAGTTGACTTGAATTTAAATGATTAAAGATTGAAAGTAGCCAATAGCGTTGACGGGTTATGGCGCTCGAGCATAGGTGGGGACGGAGCAAGGATATGTGGCAACAGTGTGCGGTATTTGTCACTGAGCTTATGCCGTGAACTGAACCGTCTGCATGCACGTCCGTCACCAACCTTTGGGTCGGTTAAAAAGGAATACCATATGCGTACAGTGCCATCTACATTTTCCATGAATGTAGATGGAACTGTAATTGATGATGAATTTGAGTTACTTGAAGCTGCGGGAAGATTAATCGTATTTCGAGTGAAGTTACGGCCGTAAGAAAAAATTATTGAAAAATATGCATTTTTGGGGTATTTTTTTGTCTCAACCCTTATCGGGAGGGTGCGAGGTTATAATTTCAGGGGATTATTCTACAGGGTCATGGGAAACGATAAGAAATGAGAACGGCTTCTGGAGTATTGTCAGGTTCAGGACTTTTTTGACGAGACAACATTCGCCGATCATGATAATGTCCTTTGTGGTGGTCCAGAATCAGCCGTCACCTCTAGCATGATAATCATTGATGAACATAATTATTCCTGCAGTAATCATACTTCAGGATTTTCCGCAGGATAGTTTCCAGGATTTCCTCCAGTACATTTTCCAGGATTCTCTCCAGGATAATTTCCAGGATCTTCTCCAGGACATTTCTCAGGATTATCTCCAGGATAACTTCCAGGATTTTCTCCAGGACATTATCCAGGATTTTCTCCAGGACATTTCCCAGGATTATCTCCAGGATAATTTCCTCCAGGATAATCTCCAGGATTTTCTCCAGGATAATCTCCAGGATTTTCTCCAGGATATTTCCCAGGATCATCTGAAGGATTTTCTCCAGGTTCATTCCCAGGTTTTTCTCCAGATTTTCCAGGATTTCCCCCAGGACATTTTCCAGTATTGTCTTCAGGACATTTTCCAGGATAATTTCCATGATTTCCTTCGGGACGGTTTGCAGGATTCCCTCCGGGATAATTTCCAGGATTTTCTTCAGGGCATTTTGCAGGATTTCCTACAGGATAATTTGCAGGATTCTTTCCAGAATAATTTCCAGGATTCTCTCCAGAATAATTTCCAGAATATTCTCTCGGACATTTTCCAAGGAAATCCTGGAGAATGTACTGGAAAAAATCCTGCAAAATATCCCCAGGAAATCATGGAAATTATCCTTGAAAATGTCCTGAAAATATCCTGGAAAATGTCCCGGAGAAAATTCTGGAAATTATCCTGGAGGAAATCCTGGAAAATGACCTGGAGGAAATCATGAAAATTATCCTGCAGAACATCTTGGAGAAAATCCTGGAAATTGTCCTGGAGATAATCCTGGAAAATATCCTAGAAAATGTCCTGGAGAAAATCCTGGAAATTATCCTGGAGATAATCCTGGGAAATGTCCTGGAGAAAATCCTGGAAAATGTCCTGGAAATTATCCTGGAGATAATCCTGGGAAATGTCCTGGAGAAGATCCTGGAAATTATCCTGGAGAGAATCCTGGAAAATGTACTGGAGGAAATCATGGAAACCATCCTGCAGAAAATCCTGAAGTATGATTACTGCAGGAGCAATTATGTTCATCAATGATAATGCTAGAGGTGACGGCTGATTCTGGACCACCACAAAGGACATTATCATGATCGGCGAATGTTGTCCAGTCAAAAAATTCCTGAACCTGACAATACTCCAGTAGCCGTTATCATTTTTTATCGTTTCCCATGACCCTGTAGAATAATCCCCTGAAATTAAAACCTTGCACCCTCCCGATAAGGGTTGAGACAAAAAAATACCCCAAAAATGCATATTTTTCAATCATTTTTTTTACGGCTGTAGGTTCACTCGAAATACGATTAATCTCCCCGCAGCTTCAAGTAACTCAAATTCATCATCAATGACCGTGCCAACTTCATTCATGGGAAATGTAGATGGCACTGTATGCATATGGTATTCCTTCTTAACCGACCTAAAGGTTGGTGACAGACGTGCATGCAGACGGTTAAGTTCACGGCATAAGCTCAGTGACAAATACCGCACACTGTTGCCACATATCCTTGCTCCATCCCCACCCATACTCGAGCGCCATAACCCATCAACGCTATTGGCTACTTTCAATCTTCAATCATTTAAATTCAAGTCAACTGGGATTTTTTAAAATATTTTTCCAGGATTTCTCATCTTTATCCATCTACCCCTACGAGGTTTAAAAGTTGTTTTGAAACACCCTGTATATAAACCAGAAGCCCGTTTTCACGAGACTAAGGTATCAACACACAGCCCAAACTACTAGAGCTACGACCATGAGCTTTTACCTACAGTTTCTGTTAGTGACGTAAGCACCCACTAAGAAAGGGTTTTTCGGAATTCATCCCCTAAGATGGTGAAAAAGGGGCTAATATTTTTAGTCGATTTCGAAAACCGCTCAAATTAGAGACTTGAAAATTCGTGTGGATTCATCTTTCGAAATTAATCGACACGTGTTTTTTCTTTTCTTGAAAATCAACCCCTAAGGGGGCGAAATGCAGAAAGTTCTAGGAATTTCCACACCGTTCTTGAAGCTTCTCAATTTTTTTATAACAGGATGGAATTTTCCTCAGAGATGAAAAACACAGTTTCCCTAATGATGTATGAAATTTCTAGAACTTTCGGGGAAACTTGAGAATGTTCAACGATAGTTATTATGAAGCAAATCATTTCCATTTCTGTTATGACATATTTACTTGTAAAATTAGCATTTCTTGAAAAATCTGAGGTTCTTCGAAAAATCTAAAAAATTTCGATGTTTTTTAAAAAATCGGGAAACATTTAGCAGTGTTTTGGAAAATTGAAGGTTTTTCCAAGAAATTCGATCAAATACTTGCATCTTCAAGAAAATTTTATAACATTCAAGTTTTTCGCATTCTTCAACGAGCAAAGTGAAATTTTCGAGGAAATTCAGGGAGTTTCTATGAAAGTCAAGTGAATGCAAAAAGCTTCTAGAAATTTCGAAGGGATTCAGGGAGTTTTTAGAAAATCCGAGGGAACCGAGACATTTCTAGAAATTTCGAGGGAATTCAAGGACTTTTTACAAAATTTGAGTTTTAAGAATTTTTTTGACGTGAAAATAATTCTTATGATAATATCTATCAAATCAAGTCATAATATTTTTACTTAATCAGGAATAACGGTGGTAATAATTGGTAGTAATCGGCATTTTTCATTTTTGTCATAAAATCGGTGTAGAAACGGTAACGCTCGAAAAAATTGAGATAGAAAGCTGAAATTTGGTACGATTGTAACTCTTATGGTACTACAGGCTGGTAATATGGAGGGGTGAAATCGGACGACTAGTTTAGGAGATATTTAACTTTTTGTGAAAATATGTTTTGCTCAATATCTCCTAAACTACTAATCGGATTGAAATTTTTTTTTTCAAAACACTCATCTCGATGTCCACTATCGAGATCAATCAAAATATGGATACCCGTTCATAAAAAGTTTTCAAGATATTCGCGTTTTTTCTATCAATTCCATTTTGAGGCTTAAATAAGTAATGTTTCCTTCACATGCGTTACGAACATTGTTCATTGATTAAAACAAATTGTGGAAGTATAAAGCCTTCAAGGTGTTCGGAATTACTCAATGAACAAACAAATGTCGAACAAAAGATTTTGTCTCCATAAAGTTTGACTCTAATGATTCCCGTGACTCTCGAGGTGACAAATCGATGGCTCCTAAAGAAAACTACGTAACTCAGAAAATATTTTCAAAACCACGTATCTCAAGATTTTGTTCTAAACTCAAGTATCTCACGAGTATCGACTGGAAATTTGTATCTCAGAGGAGGTGACAGAAACCAAGTATCTCAGTAAAAATTCAGAAACACGTAACTCTGAAGCTCTGATTAATCTCCGTTTAGTTTCGTTAGTAACCTATGAATAAAATTCAGAGCTGCCAAGCCTTTGCTCCCAAATTATTGCAGTTGTTCTTGTTGGTTGAGGAAATAGTTCATGGTTTCTATGAATCAGGCCTGTCAATCTTTTAGGTATCAGGATTAGCTGATCACTAGTTACCAACTCATACAGAACGTTAATGCCGAAAAACTAATATCAATAATTGGAAAATTTCTCGTAGATATTAATGAATAAAGTGGGAAAGAACTAATTAGATAAAATGAATGAGTAGTTTCAAAATGATTCATCAACCCTTCATTACCCAACTACATGAAAAATTAATGTTAAAAGAAATGAGATGACAACCATTTCCCAACTACTAAATTAATTGAATATTCGCAAAGCCATAAGAGGTTTGGTTTTCTGACAACTGACGACCGGTATGAAATATTCCCCAAACAAACAAGTATGTGAAAATATCCGTAAGAACTCTATCCGAGGAATTGAGATAAAAATGATAAAGGCATCGAGCGAATTAGACGGTATTTAATCGGAGTTACTGAGTTACGTATTTTTGAATTTTCTGTGAGATACTTGGTTTCTGTACGAAGGTTCAGACAATATTCTTGGAATGTTTGAGTTCGGAAATGTTTTATGAGTTACGTAGTTTCCTTTAGGAGCTATCGAAATAAACAACCTTCATAAGCGTGTTATACAGGAAATTGTGCTTCAACAAAGTTTGACCTTCGTGACCCTGAGGGCCACTAATGTCATTCACTTCTTGTTACCGTCGATTTCGTCTCCACGAAATTTGACATTTCGTGACTATAGGGGTCACAAATGTCGTTTCTTCCTTGTGCAATCAAATGAACAAACAACCTTCATAAGTGTATCAAACAGGAGATTTTGTCTTCATAAAGTTTGACTTTCTTGATATAAATGTAGTTTCTCCCTCGAAATGGGAATATTCTAAAATGAATGTCTCATAGTAGAGATTGTTATAAGAACCCGATCAAATACCTTTCATCCCAACTCTTTATATCTCTCAGTATTATAAGACTCCAAATCGACTTCTGGTGATAAAAAAATTGCCAGCGGCTGTATCTTCAATAAAGCTGTAATTGTACGTGGATACGTCCATGGTCTTTCCATCTTTCCTAGAAAGAATTTCCTAGAAACTCCTTGCACTCCCTCGAATTTTCTGAAAACTTGAATTTTCTCGAATTTTCTAGAAATTCCTTGAATCCCCTCGAATTTTCCAGGAACTCCCTGAATTTCCTGGAAATTTCTAGAAACTTCTTGAATTCTTTCAAAATTTCAAGAAACTTCTCAAATTACCTTGAAATGTCTAGAATTTTCTAGAATTACGATAGATGGCGCTGCACATAAGAACCGTTTCCCAAAATGACCCTCCATATTGAAACCATAGACATATCTACGTCAATATTTACACTAACCTTACTACTGTGCCAGATATTGACACTCTACTTTATACGATGTTAACTCTTTGATTGTCAATTTACGATTGACAACGGAGCGTGCCGATCCGCCTTTTATAGGGAATTTTGAATCTAGAAATTTCTGCACTGGAAATTTCTATGACTAATAACCTGTCGGTATCTTGCTGATTGATCGACGGTTAGCAATGTATCGACAGTCACCATCGCCGATAGATGATGTGACTGCATAAGCACCTTTTTACCGAATGATCCCCCAAAACGAAACCATGTCAAAAATTTGGCACTCGAAATTAAAACTCTAAAACGAAGAGTCAGAAATGAAGGGTCCGAAACTGGGAGTCATAAGGGTCACGAGGATCATATGGAGATCATATGAGGGTCATGTGAGGGTTATATGGAGGACTATAAGGGGGGGTGGAGCGAGGGAAGCGAGCGGGGGGGGGAAGCCCCCCCGGAGTTGGCGAGCGAAGTGAGCAGGTGGCGAAGTCTCCTAGTTATATTCTAAAGTTTATAAGATATCCACGAGCTGTGCGGTGAAAACTCAACCGAGACGGCAATTCTACGATTTCAAATGGGACATTTTTCGAAAAAATAGTACCTTCAGGGGTGGCCAAAGCAATCCATGAAAACACGCCACACATAAACATGGAAGCAAAACCCATCCACCTTCGTCCCCATTTATCAAGAAACAATGCCAGCAAGAGGGCAGCAGGGAGTTCTGTGAGTGCAGCGAGTGAAAACGATGTGAAGACATCCGGATGAAGGAGTTTCATGTTCCAGACATGGCCATCGAACACCAGAATGATTAACAGCCAGTAAATAACGAGGACAACCGTGATTCTAGCGAGCCTCGGCAACGTAAAGAGATCCAGTACAGTGTACTTATTGAGTTTCTTGTCCTTCTCGATCATTTCCTTGCAGCTCTTCTCAAATTCTTCGTAAATCTCGGGTTTCACAGTCTTTCCATTGACTTTGGCGAATTTCTTCAGCATCTCGATGGCTTTGTCAGTTTTTCCGGCCATTAGATACCATCGAGCACTTTCTGGGGCTATCCAGGGGCCGAGGAAGGCGACGACTAGAGGTGCTGCTGTCACGACACTCAATACTCTCCAATCGGCTATCCAGTAGGCTAACCAAGGGAGAACACTCGCTGCTATCGCGAAGTATATGCCGAAGGACATGTTTGCTACTAGGGTACGGTATTTTGGACCCACGTATTCGATTGCTGCAACAGAAGGACATAACATTAATTCATGATGGATATAATTTCGCCGTTACGATTTAGTTGATGAATGAAGTAACTAATTAAGTAGAAAACCGAAAGTAGAAATTGCAAGGTCTGAAGTTGAAAAGAAAGACAAAAATAAAAGAGACATTATGGACATCATTTTTCTTATATTCTGTATCACTAAACCGAAGTTTTTCTTCATTCAAATTTCAAATGTATTAAATTTTCTACACTCATAAATGCATTATAAAAATGAATGAATAGCAGAAAATTAACGAATAATTTCCCAACCGATACCAGTAATTATTGAAAAATAAAGGAAGTGTTATAAATGGATTCTCTAGAAAAGTGAACTATTTTTCTGAATTATTCAGAAAATCCGAGAATTATTTATAAAACTAAATATGCTTCTAAATTGTTCCCCCATGAAAAAAAAACAGACGTTTTCTCATCATTTTTTAAGAAACCATGCAATTTTCTCAGTGATCGACAATTTTGAAAATTGATGCCATTCGAAAAAAAAAAGAAAATGTTAGAAGTTCAAAATTAATGAGATTTATGGAATCACATCATGACTGAAAATCCAAGAAAAAACAATCAATTTTGCGCTTGGTAGGTATGAGAAAATTGACAATTCCAGTAGGACCTAGCAGTTCGCGTACTTTTTGCACCGCACGACCCAATTCCCCTCTTGTTTTATTCAACCCTTCCACTACTCACTACTTCCTCGACGCTTGTCCTAATAAGCCAATCAGATGTCAGTAGTGAGCGGGACGATTGAGAACAGTCATGAGGATGAACTAGGTACCTCTCTTGAGTTAAAAATGAACACCGTTAAGAAGATTATTAATAATATAATATATTAAACAAAGTATTCATGTGTTCTATATTTATTAGAGCCCAGTATCACAATGAATTATGTCATAAACTACATTAATAATGACGACGGTTGCAGTAGGACTAACATCAAAATTGAAGTAACAAAATATAATTCAAGAATGCAGGAATGACCCATCCTCAGAGTAACCTTGATGAATTTGACAAGTTCACTCTTCAATCAATCGGAATATATTGGATTTCCGAGACATCATTAAAGCATTTGTTGTGAACTTTCAGTTGCAAACAAATTTATTATTCATATATCTAGACAAACTGGCACAAACATGGATCGCCGAAATTATTGATTAGAAAAAAGTTCTACATTTCCAAAGGAAATAGTTCGGTTTGTAATATGCGAACATCTAGAGCAAAAATATGCAAACAGCTCGGTCCCAGAGATCGGCAAAAGAAATAATTTCCATTATTAATATTTCATCATTATACCAATGGAAAATGAAAAGCAGAAAATCCCAATTATTTCTGTCGTGAATAATCAAATCAAATTAATTTTTCATCATCATAATAATGGGTAATGAAAAATAAAGAATTCTGATTGCTCTCATAATGAATAATGAAACAATTAATTTTCTATTATCATAGTAATAGATAATGGAGAACAAAAAATTTTCCATTACTTATTTTGATTCATTTATTTATCAATGTTCATCTGGAGACCTATGTTCCTACAACAAATTCCAAAAAAATAAAAATTCCCCTTAAAAAAAAATTTAAAAATTGTCTCAAAAAATTATTCTTAAATGATTCAGAATCATCTGAAACGTGGAGATCGACTATTCCTTGGGGAAGTGTTTATACGATCTTTTGACACAACTCATGCGATTTGACACCCGTAGAGTAGGCGGAGGCTGTACCGCTCAGCGGGCATCTCCGCTCACCTATTTTTCTTATGACTTATTAAGAAAAAATTTTTTTTTCTTTTTTCAAATCGATGTATTTACAACTAACATCTAATTTCGATTAAAGTTTCTAACTTGTTATCGTTGAAAGTTGATGAAAAATTATACCATTGATTTTCAATGTAATCGATAGAAGAATTTGACTCCAGAATTCAAGTTTTTTCACTTTTTCAGATACATAAAAAAATGAAAAGTTATGAAATATCAGCTGATAATACATTTATCCATCGACTGGAACATAGTTGATGATGAAAAAGACCCTGGTAAATTAATTATCAATAATTTTTTGACACCCGGGAGTTGCGGGTAATTCCGCTCGGGGAGTGTTCCTAATACCACTCACTCTGTGGGTTGTACCGCTCGTCGAGTGACAGCTGAGACGCATGGGCGAGTTACCGATCGGCGAACGATCAAGTAAGTTTAGCATTCATTATTGTTCATAATAAAATAAATATGGAAAAATGATGAAAAAATGAAAATCGAAAATAGAACGATGCAATCAGTGTAATGTTATTAATAAAAACGACGAATTCGTCGAGAGGTTAGGTGGACCCATCAGTTGCTCAAGTTATCGATATTTTTTTTTTCTAGAATGCCACGGGACAAGACCCCGAAGGGGTCTAATATAAAGGGGAAATGGAGTGAAGAAAATCTGAAAAAAGCTATACATGCTGTTGAAAATGATGGAACGTCGCTTCATACGGCTTCAGAGACGTACGGTATTCCATTCAGTATACTGAGAGACAGGATAAAATGTATAAGTGAGTCCCTCATTCGTGTTCAATATGAATACATTTATAAAAATGTGTCCAATCTGCATTTTTTTAGTTAACCACCTCGTGTGAGAAGTAACTGAGTAATTTGACAGCGAGTGAGTGGTATTACGAACACCCCGAGCGGTAATACCCACATCGTGAGGCAATACCGCTCAATCGTTGGTGTCAGTTGAAGTTCATAATTTGATATGTTGAGTGTTAATGAAAATTGTTTACTTTTGGAATTGTGAAGAAAAGGCTTCAAAGAACCTATCCCAAAAGTTAATTGACCCGTATATGTTCTGGAGATACCCTAGGTGATGAGAAAAAATCAATCAAACTGATAAATAAAACCAATATTCGAAAAATGTTCAAATGCACATTTAAATAGTTACTTGAAAAGTGGAAAATTTCGTGCTCAGAGATTGAATTAGGGCTCGAGAACACTAAGATTCCCCTTTCATTTCACCCCCCCCCCCCCCCC
>NW_021680361.1:1423124-1447885 GCF_001412515.2 Diachasma alloeum
CCCCCCCCCCCCCCCCCTCCTGGCCCCGCCGGTGAGCTAGAGTCTAGACACGAAACAGCTGCTAGATACAGCTGCTACACATAGCTGCTAGACACAAAACACCTCAATTATTATTGAACCTTTTTCACTAGTAAATGATCTATTAATGTCAATTGGTTATCATCTGATAAGGCTGCACTCTGGAGCACCCATTTTATCGCATTTTTCATACTTTTTTGATCAGATGATGATACTTTCTATATTTTGAGTGTCTGCCCTGTCTCACTACCCATTATTTGTTCCATTTTACCTCGTCATCTTATTTTATCATCAATGTTATTTTAAATATTTTATTTTATATATGTTTTATCGGTCAATTTTCCCCCGTTATTCCATTTTATCTAGCTCTTCCCTAAAAATGTTCAATTAATGAGATGGATTTCATAATTGATAGAAAGTATTTGTTTCTGATTAACATCACAGGGAATGACATTTCAATAAGGATTGTCTCTTGCCATAGAAATGAAATTAATCACTAATAATGAAAATATTTCGGTTTTCACTATTGATTAAATGAGTATTTAAAAATATTTC
Source organism: Diachasma alloeum (assembly GCF_001412515.2). Lineage (NCBI taxonomy): Eukaryota > Metazoa > Arthropoda > Insecta > Hymenoptera > Braconidae > Diachasma > Diachasma alloeum. Next base: position 1,423,698 of record NW_021680361.1, read on the forward strand.
CAATTTAATTATTGATTTGATGAGCATTAAATTGTTGCAGATTTCATTTCTGATTGGATGAGTATTAGAAAATATCTTTGATTTCATTATTGATTGAATGACTAATCTATCATATTCAAATGTAATTGCTGATTAGATAAGTAATATTTTTTTCTTTTTTAATAATTACTCATTAATACGGTATTTAAAGATGTGAATTTTTCAATACTCATTCACAATATAATGTAAAATATTTTCACGTTTTTAGTGATTGAGCAAAAAATGTGTATTTGCGATACAAATATTGGTGAAAATAATATTTGTGCCGATCTCTGTTCGGTCCTATGCATTTTGCTAGTATGCGACCTGCTAGGTTCTACTGTATGAAGCAAAGAATGATTTATGAGTTTGAAGAGTTACAACATACCGCGTCATTTTTTAGTAAGTAACTTGGCGCAACTCATTGACTAATCAAAATTGAGGATTAGCGATCAGGTGGTTTCGTTATATTTCGATATAACACCAGTGGCAGTAGTGGGGGTAGTGGATCAAGTGTTGTTTGAGCAAGTGCTCTTACAGCGTGGCTATAGGGACCGGCAAATTGCTGGTGAGGAGAGCTGCAGTGACAAGGAGGGTCCTTGTGCTGGCCAATATTGGGCCAGCCTTGGCCAATCTTGGCCCATTCCTCATCTCCTACCAGGAGTGTGGGAGGAAACGAGGCGACAATAAGTTTTTTTTTTGGAATTGTTTCTAAATTTCTGCTTTTTGTTGTAAAGGTCGCGGGAAAGATAATGGGCTAATAAACTACTGACTGACAAAAATTTTGATTGTGACTTTACTATTTGCACAAATAGTACTATTTGCATTGTGTCTTAGTTATGTAAACTTTGAGGGCCCAGGTGGCATATAAGGTGGCATCATTTGATCATATGTATTTTTGACACAATAAAAACAAACGTCGATATAAAACAACTTCACAAAACTTTCAATTTTTACAGATAGGATTTATTCTTTCATACTATTTTGTTGAATTGAATTGAGAAATTATTTTGCTTCTTTAATCAATTGTGTTAGATTTCTTGTCAACATTTTACATAAATCAAATGAAGCAATGATGCTATCTATATAATCTAGAAACTTCGATAAAATGGTATTAGAATAGCGTTTTTCGCGCATAATTGATTGAATTAAAAAATTCTAAAAATTTATGTGTGAAATAAATTGAAATTAATGCCGATGTATGGAGATCAATAATACCTGAATTTAGAAAAATTAAATTTCACCGATTCATGAAAATTCCTCACAATTTTCAACTGAAAAGACCGCTGTCCAAAATTATCTGACATGTTAACCGTTGCAACAAAAAATCGGTGAAATTTGAAATTTTTTAAATAAATAAAAAAAAATGAACATATAAACTCACTAATAATAAACAGAATATTAAAACAATTATCAAACGAAGTTCCAACGATCAACCTGGCAAGACAGAAACTCCAGAAGCTGTTGCAGAATGCGGTAGCGACTGACGCAAAAAAACCAACCGCATTGCACGACACGAGGGCGGGAATTCTCCCGTAATGATCAGCTATGTATCCGAAGATGAATCCACCGATGATACTCCCGACGAAGAAGGCGGATTGCGCAGCTGAGGAGAGATAAGTTTTGTCACAAACCCACTCCAACTGTAAAAAATATCAGATTTTGAAGTTCTCTTGACAGAAAAACTTTAATTAAAAAATAAACTACAAATTACTTTCCTGATACTTTCTTTCATGCCTCAATAGAAGTTTATTATTAAATCTTCTGATAATTGAAATTGTCCATAAAGTGCTCAACTTAGAGAGACTTTATAACATGTTTATTTCGCATAAAAGGTAATCAGAAATTGCGGGAAATGAAACTTTTACTCGTGTTTATTTTAGAGCGGCAAATAGCCTCGATTGGCGTGCCCTTTTTGCATGGTTTGTTTTTTAATCGATAGATATTGAGACGTAGATAAAATTTTTCTAATTGTTTTTTGCATTTCGAGTGGGACGCATATACGGAAAACACTAAAAAAGCCGTTGAAAAGGGTTTTTCCTGAATTGTGAGGAAATGGTCAACTTTTTTCAATCTCTCTATATTATACAAATTCAAATCGACTTTTCGAAATTAAGACTCTAAAATTAAGGGTCCCGAGGGTCAAAATAATAGTCATGAGGGTCATAATAAGGGTCATAAGGATCACGAGGGTCAGATTGAGGGACACAAGGGTTTGTTTAAGGGTTACAAGGGTTAGAATAAAAGTCCAAATAAGGGTCACAAGGATCAGATTAAGCGTCACAAGAGGTATAATGACCGTCAGAACGAGTCTTACGATGGTGAGATTAAGAGTCACGAAGGTCAGAAAAAGGGTCCAAATAAGGGGCAGATTAAGGATCGTATGGGTCTGATTAAGGGTTACAAATGTCAGAATAAGGATCATGGGGGTCATATGGGAGTTGGCGAGCGGAAACAGCAGGGGGGGTATCCCCCGTCAAACAAGTTTTCTTTTCAAAGGCCTTGTTAGTCTCGAAGTTGAAAAAAACATTAGAAAAATGTGATCTACGTGTTAATATCTATCGATTAAAGAACATTAGCCACTAGTACGTTAACAATGGGTTTCTCCTTTTCTAAAGATTTTTCGGGGGCTGTTTGCAGCCCCATTTACCTCAGCGGCGATGGACGCGTATGGTATCGCCGTAAAATTGAAGCTCCATCCGTTTGAGCAGGGTTTGACACCCCAAGAAAGATCGGGCACCTTTATTCCCGATAGCATGACTTCTGTGAAGTTGACGTCGTACATTTGACATCTTGAGAATGCGGTAGCACCCTCCGTTTGCATTTCCACTGCATTTGCTAATGGAATTGATAATGCAATTCTGTAATCACAAAGAATATTTCTCATGAGTTGTTATGAATATGCAATTGGAAAAATAACGTAAGTACTTATATGGTTATCGATGTAAATAATATCACAATTCCAAAATTAACAAATTTGTCTACTTGCAATCACTATTCTGCAGATTTTCGTTTATATGAGAAAGAATTATTGTCATCGATGGTTTTGGATTTTCCTTAATGGTTTCAACAATCACTATTTTCAAGCTAATCTTTCATAGTTTTGAATAGTGTTAAATTTTCATGTCTTCATTTTTTTTCAAGTTTACAAGTAATTGATAAAAAAATTTATCGACTCAAAAGAGGTGAATAATTCCAGAAATGTGAAAAAAAATTCTAGTGAATCAGAACTGTTGTCTTATCAATTTGCACCTGGACGTTTCCGCGCCTTTATCCCGAAGATCAAACTTGATAATAACACGTGAAAAATGAGTGAAATTCTCGCCGAAACTGACATGCATTCAATTGTTCTTTGTTGAAAAAATCAATATTGAAAGCCATCAAATAATAATAATCTGATGAAATTTTTCATAGCCGATTTGAATTCTTTGCTTTTTTTAGGTACTTTATGAAAATGTGAGGATAGGAATTGAATTTATGGGTATTGGTTCATTATTCGAAAAAATATATCAATTTAAAAAATTTTCCTAGACATTGAAGAATGAGAAATTCTGTTTTCGTGTGGATCTCGTCTCTCTTCCTCTTTTCACTTCCTAGAATTATCTAATTCTTCCATCAAAATTAGATAATACAAAGAGAATACATTGGTTCTTCTTCATTATTAAAAAAAAAAGTTTTCAAATTTTCAAGATTGAAAAATCGATTTTTAACATTTATTTCTGATATTCCTTCACTGCATTTCCCGTATTTCCTGTTTCTGTGAACGGAATACGATCGCAAGAATTAACAATGTTAATCTCCGTTCATTTTTTAAGAAGAAAAAAACAATTTGAAAAATTTCGAAGAGAGAAAAATAGATTTTTTCATTTTTTTTCCCCCCGACGGCAAACCAGAGGGAGGGATATATGCTTTTGACGTCCATAACACGACTCTTCAATATCTGTGTTTGGACGAAACTACATGAAAAACGATTTGAAAAAATGAATATTTGTATCAGGAACAAAGAGAACATTCCGGGGAACTCAACTACGGAGCCCGATTTTTGATTAAGTACTCCGTTTTCCTACAGAATGCATTAAAAAAAATGACTTGGGGACGGTGAAAATATTCAACCGAAATTCCCTAGCGAGCAAAAAAAAATCCGTTGGTAAAATTGGTTAGTTACTGCTCTTCAGCTGTTACTGTGTACGCCATAGACATAATAACACCTAGACTGGGGGTCTCCTATGCTTCGTCGTCCCGTATTCCCTGTTCCTGGTGGTTCCTGAAGTTCCATATATTGAGCATATGCTTATTACATAATATCCTAATTTCTCCGGTTGTCGCGAGACACTATGACATTCCTCCGTTTCCGTACAACAGATGCCATCCCTGACCGTTTATTTAGCTCTAGAGAGCTGAAACCACCCTAAATGTCACTACCGTGGCATGTCCTCTTTATGAAATTCGAGATTTTGTCAATAAAACCGAGTAAATAAGTAACTCAAAGAAAATTTCCTAAACATAGATAATAAGGGATGTGACTAAGTATACTTTCATGAGCAATTTTCAGAGGAATAACTGTTTTACGCTCACCAGGAAGATCAAAAAGTTTGTCTCACATTTATAGTAAATACTATTTAAACAAATTTGAATTCAACTGTTGTCGCGGGATTTCCGACGTTTGCACATGATGCACGTACCAAACTTCTGTAATGAAGCGGTAAGGCCCAGTATTTACACCAGTAAAAATTAACCAGACACATGAGCACAGCCAGGAAAGACTACTCGACAGATGAAAACTAAAAAACTGAAAAACTAAAAATCAAAAACTTCTGACCAAAAACTGTAAATTGATTGATCCTAAAAATAATAACTACAAACTGAAAAATTAAAAATTAAAAACCCGGACAAAAACATTGACTGGTTAGAAAAATTAAAATTTCAAATTAAAAAAAATTAAAAACTAAAAACTGAAAAATTGAAAATCAAACCTTTGACAAATATTTAAAAATTGTGTTATATACAAAATTCCTTCATCAATTTTATGTCGTTTCGTGAGACTAAATTATTAAATTCGTAAAGTTATACTGTAGCTCACCGGACTGGATTTTGCAATTCTGCAAATTCCACCTCGGCTCACCACATCCATGGCCCACACCTATAGGCACGTGTGTCCAGGAGATGCCGTCTTAGCATTTTCTGGACACGCGAACGCGTCTATAAGAAAACTTTCAACCAACAGTCACGCCTGCGGAGCTATAGCGAGCATTTCCCCGCTTGACTCCTGTATCATTCCCTTTGATTTCAATAAAACTAGCCAACGCCGCAATCCATCCCTTCATATTGCGAGGCTTTTGGACCGATAGACCGAGCTAATAGTTTGCGATCCCATTCGGTATTTTACAGTATTATCGCGAACAATCACGCACATCTTCGTGGTTCGTGTGAGTGAAGTAAGCAAGGACTCAAGGAGTGAACATTCGAAAACTAACTATTAAATTGATAAATTTTGACTTAATCGTTCGTGGACTGGATTAAAGTTATACTCGTTTAAATGGTGTAGACTGGTCTCTGACGAGGACCCTTGGATTACATCTGGGAAAATATTGGAACCTTCAATGCAACGAAAATATTGTAATTCAAGGATTACCGTATAACCGTAAGGGTGAGTGCACTAAACTTCCTAAACTATCCTTCAATTAAAATCATCTAGTTCTTCGTTGATATCTTGCGGTAGTGTTATTCTCTCTCTCTCTCTAAGGAATTGTCGAAATCAAAGTATGGTAAAATTGTAAAACGATACAAACTTTCCTTTAATAGAATCATAATCACTAAATTCACTCGGTCCGATAAAGTAGTATTCCTCGGTGTCACATCGTATCGAACCGCTCGATGTATTAATGAACATTGTATTAACGACAACTAAATTTTCATGGAATAAATCCGTATTAGGGTCAATCTTAATCTTTTCGTGAGTTCATTTACATATTCCTGTCCGAAAGTTACCTTTAGCCGCGACTACTGCAGGAGATGCAAAGTCTTTAAGGTTTGGATCCAATAAAATAGGTGGGTAATGAATTCCATGCATGAACGTAAGTCATGGGAATTAAAATCCATCAACTAGGGTGATACAGACTTACGTCTGTCTCTCACAGTTTTGGTGTCAGAAGTGGGATACCTAACCTCACTGTGGTGGTTCGACTGAAATTGATTTTCTAGGGATAAATAGAATTATTGTAATAGAAGATTTTATCGGTAAATGAACTATAGACTAAGAAACATGGTCAATCCAGCGGACCCTTTGAACGGGGATGGACACGACGGTCAAAATCGAGATGCACCAGCCGACGATGCGGCCCGGCGCAACCAGTTAAATAATAGTAGAGTAACGTTGGGTGAAAATACCACGGCCGTCGAGGCGGATTTCGTTGAGTATTTACGTGCCAGGGATACGTTCAATTCAATCCCGAATTTCAGTGGCCACCCCGAATCCTCGGTGGATTTTCTCGATTTGGAATCGGCCATTCTAAATAGGAAATTCTAAATTTGCTCGGTCAAAAGTACAGGAGACGGTATAGCCAAGCGTATTTTGAGGAGAAAATTGCCACTATATATCCCGACAAATGCGAAGAACTAGATGACTTCAACCTTCGCCTCATTAAAATTGTTGGTAATGCTAAAACGACGTTGCAACTTCTCCATCCTCAACATTATGAAGTTTTAACCCAATTACTAGAACAAAAAGCTCTCCGTAAACTCATGAAAGTGATACCTTCTGATTACCGAGCCGAATTGAGAAGGCTCGGAGTTGATACGCTGAAGAGAGCATTAGAAGTATTGAAACCATTAGTAGACGAGGACAGAGAATTTGCTACGCCTATCAGGATTCTACAAAATCCAAATCATAGTAATGACCGACGAGTTGACCCACGAGATCGACGATCGGACGAGCGTAATCCGAGAAAGTATGACCGTGAGCATCGCGAGTCGAGGCCCCGTGAAAGATTCCCTAACGACAGTTCCCGTCGCTATTCGAGTGAACGCTCAGTTTGTTTCGACGACGAGCGACGCAGTCGTGACAGATATTTCTTCGACGGTCCGTCGGGTAGTTCCACCCGAGATAATTCAAGGGACAGTAATTATCCCTCAGACCGCAGAAATTCTCGTGAAAATTACAGCACGGCGACGTCTTCCCAAGTGGGGAAGGAACGAGTGGAACATTGCTGTGATTGCCTCACCGATAGAACTCAAAGCGTAGGCTCGGGTCACTTCTCTCCTGGACCTGGAGAGTATGCCCGACGGGAGAGGTCGATCGAGCGCCCCAACGGTGCTAAAAGTAGGGAATATTCTTACGAACTTCGACGTACAAGACGTGACGCTACCCCCGACAGAAAATCCGACAATCGTAGCGATTCTTTAAACGGGGAAGGCGCTCATCCTGTGACGGAAAGGACGAGCGAGGCCAAGGCGCAAATCCGTCTCAGTAGCCGAGATTCTTCGCCGAGTGAAAATCTAATTAAACACGTAAAGGGAACTTGTCCCGTTGTAAATATCCAACATCGGGCCCTCCAGCGCGGACAAGCCGGATTCCTGGTGGATACGGGAGGGGGGAAGCGAGCCTTATCTGGATACGAGCATTACACCCTGCTACCCGCGTAGATGAGACGGAAAAGTTATATATTGTCGGTGCGGGACTTGGCATTGTAGAAACGTTTGGGACGATAGAATTGCCTATAAAACATCTGAAACATAAATTTCATGTAGTTCTAGACCCGATGGGTGGATATGATGGCATAGTCGGCCGAGATTTTCTGGCGCTTTTCGGATGCACCGTGTCGTTCGAGTCCTTTACCGTCGCGCTGAAAGATTATGTAAAGTCGGCCATTCCGTTTCATATGCGTTTACCACCCTATCTAAATCCTCCAAAATGTCCTGCCACCTGTAGCTCAGGAGAAGGACCTATGGTACGACTAGAATCAGAGTTATTAAGAGAAAACTCCGGGTTATTCTTATTAGATACTGGTGCGGCATTGAACGTTATCTTCTTGGGGGCGACGTCCACGGAACTGACTCCCTGCAAAACGCGAAACTTGTGTGGAGTAGGGGGGGGGGAGACGTGCCCGTTATCGGTACGCTCACCATCAACGTCAATGGCGTACCGACAGAATTTAACATCGTCGATTCAAAGTCTCCGGGAGCATACATCGGGATTGTCGGTAATGATTATTTTGTTCCAACAAAAGCCGAAATTTCATTCCACTACCAATCAATGACCCTTAACTCAGCCCCTCAGAATCCTATTATTTTTCATCGCGAATTAGATCCGCAGAAACCAATAAACCTTCTACCTCATTCAGACTTAAAAATCCCTGTCGAATCGGACGCCCCGATAACCCGACGAAGCTATTTACCCACAACAGAAGTCGCTAAAGGGCTGGTGCTGAGAGAAACAGAAGTCGACCCTGAGTCATCGTGGTCTAAGAAAAATATTTTCTGGACAACTATCGCCAATGAGAACGACGAGAAAGTCAACATTCGTATACCGCCTCAAACCTTACACCCTTTGGCCGTAGTAATGAGTATGGCTGAACTGGAGGGCATGGACTTGTATCCCGACCCTTTTGGAGAATCTAACCTAGAGTTTCGTCTCACGGAAACTCTTGAAGAAACTAAAAAGACCCGGGAACAGTACGTCAAGGATGTACTCATCAAACCCACCACTGATGCGGAGTCCGCACATCTAATCTCTGACCTCATCAAAGATTTTCCCCACTTCACACTTCCAGGGGAAGGAAGTGGCGAAATCAAGAATGTGACTTGCACAATTAGGACGAAGGATGAAACTCCTGTTTACATCAAGCAGTACAGGATCGCTGAGAGTCTCAGGGGCGAAGTGAAGAAGCAGACCCAAGCTCTGCTTAGCCAAGGGAAAGTTGGTCATTCGAAATCAGCTTGGAATGCACCGATTCTCATGGTACCCAAGAAGCCGGACTCCAGAGGGAAAAAGCGGTAGCGGATGGCGACAGATCTCCGGGGAGTGAATAAGAAGACCATTGCTGATCGATATCCATTACCCCGAATAAGGATGATTCTAGATAAGTTTAAACGATCTAGATATTTCACGACTCTCGACCTCGGTAGTGGTTTCCATCAGATCCGCATGAGCGCTAGAGACCGGGAGAAAACAGCCTTCTTGACTCCCGAAGGTCACTTCCAGTACCTGACGATGCCGTTTGGACTGAAAAACGCATCCGCGATCTTCCAGAGAGCCATGGATGCCATGCTTAAGGGGCTTCTTGGTAACGGCATCGAGGTCTACTTAGACGATATCATCGTCCATTCAAAAACGAAGGCAAAACACCAGCGATTATTAAAAGCCTTATTCGAGAGATTGAAGAAACATGGTGCCACGTTACAAATAGACAAGTGCCACCTGTTCCAGAGAGAAGTGACTTATCTCGGGTTCGTCATCGACGAGCATGGAATACGCCCAGACCCGAGTAGGGTACACGCCATTACCGCCTTCGAAACCCCCACAAATAAATCAGAATTACGTAGTTTCCTGGGGATGTGTAACTACTTCTATCGATTCAAAGAATGGTACTCATCCAGGACGAATCCGTTACAGGAATTACTCAAGAAGAATTCAGAATGGAAATGGGGCGTTCGACAGGAACACGCATTTAATGAACTGAAGGTGTTCATGTGTAATGAACCATTTCTATTACACCCCGACTTTGAGAAACCGTTTATGGTCACAGTAAATTCGTCACCTTGTGGAGTAGGCGCTGTGCTGACGCAACTGGATGAAACCGGGGTAGAAGGACCTATTGCCTATGGCTCGAGGTCCTTGACAGGAGCAGAGACAAGATATACCAACGAGGAACGGGAATGTCTCGCAGTCGTGTTCGCCTTGAATCACTTCAAGCCGTACCTGTATGGAAGGCCTTTTGAGATGTATTCAGAAAGCTCCGCCGTAGTATGGCTCCAAGATACCTCGGATTACACGACCAGAAAAGCTCATTTGAAGACCAAAATCACGGGATTTGATTTCGTCGTCCATCATCGCACCGCCAAAACTAAACAAGTGGCCAAGGCCCTGGCGTATAACCCCGTTGATATGCCGGCGACCGACGAAGAAGTTGCCAAGTTTTGCACTATGCCTGGACGTTTCACAGCGCCACTGCCTCCCAGACCCAGATCAAACACCGTATCCGAGAGTACGGCGGCCATGAGAGACCAACCGGCAAAACGAGGAAGGGGCAGACCGAGAAAAGACAGCGCTAATCAACCTTCGATGTTACGAGCGACACCCAGCACTTCTAATCCAACGGAAAGGTTGACGTCTGCAAAACCGTCCAGTCAGAAAAAGGCGATACAGAAGCCTATCGTCCCCTCACCCCGAGATACGATAGCCTCCCGTCTGAGATCTCGCATCCGTGCCAACACTCTCAGGAGTCACAAGGCCAACGTATACCGAACCGGCTGATTTCACGGAACAGGAGCTGGAGGGCATAACGACGACTTCTAGTGAACTCAGAGACGAGCCTGAGTCCCCACAGATAAGACTGGCCTCGCCTCCGTCTCCACAGTTCGACGATGATACGGATGATGACGACGTCTTTGACTGCCCACCAATATCTAGCGATGTCATCGTCGAGATAGAAAAAGATCCGAGAAGAGATCCTGAATCAGAAGCTCCCGAAACAGATGAACCTCCACTACAACTCGTCGAAAATGAAACGGCACCTCAAAAGCCTAGGTCACCTGCGAATCATACAAACCAAGCTTTCGAACGAACACCCGCCTTCTTAGAGAGTTTACGAAAGTCCTTCCGAGCCTTGGACGAAAAGAATGCGCCCAAGGGTTTTGACCCATCTGCATTCATATCCGCAGACGAGGAAGAAGAAGAGGCAGAAGAGGTAGAGGATGAAGACGACGAAGAAGAAGAGCAGGAAGACGTAGAAAGACCAGAGGGAGAACTCGAAGGGGATCCGAGTATCGGAACAAGAGCTAAAATAAGAGACAAAAAGATAGCAAAACTACTCCGAAGCATGGAAAACCTGCAGGCAAGTCTAAATAGACACTGGAAACCCCAACCGTCAATGCCTCCTCCAGTTGCGCCAGGGCCGGCCGATGAATCATCTGAAACAGAGGCACAATATTCCCCTCGAGAATCGCCAACCCCAGCAGGGTCAAGCATGAGTAGGCCTCCAATCCATTCCATCATTCGGAAGCCCAGGCGAGTATCATTCCTCCCAACGCCCAAGCCAGGCGAGATACCCATGGCCAAATCCAGCCCATTCATCGAAGTTACAACCAAACCCAGGGCTAAGGAAGCGGTGAAAAGGCTACGATTTTCTCTCCCGCCTATCTCCTCACATTCCGAAGAGGCGGAAATAACCGCACCAACGCCTACAATGGCCTCAGCTCCACAGCACACCACTGGTAAGGGAATCTATCTTCAGCCCACCTCGAGTGATAGAGAACCCCTGGAAGAAGAATACGACGAAGCCACAGGGGGGGATGATAACCTGACCCCCTTACCTACCACCATGTTACAACCGGGTCTGGTAGAGACAGACGATGGTCTCACTTTTAGACGTGGTCATCTCGTGCATTTTCTGGCCACCGATTGTGAAATTAACAGCCCCGTCGGAAAACTCTTACAATTGGTCCATCTTGTAGACGTTCACGAACTAAAGCGTTTTAAACCTGTCATCGGCGATGTGCTAGTTACACCCGCCGGAAAATACAAGACTTTTACAATCGTCGTGAAGAATCACCATACGCAAAGGCCTTATATCAATGACGTACTACTAGGACTGACTCATCTTCGCGACGCCTTATCACACTATCGCATAAATTCCTTCAGAATATCAACTTCTGGTGACGAGACTAACCGACTCGACATACGACCTTTACTCGAGGAAACATTCGAAACTTATCCGGTACGAATATTGTTGTGTCACGGGAAAATCGAAAACCCTAGCGAGGAAATGCGACCGCAGATCATCCGCGAAGCCCATTATAGTTTAGTCGGAGGGCATAAAGGCGTTGTTAAAACCTGTCGTAGGATACGTGAACGATTTTACTGGCCAGGCATCGTCCAAGACGTCACGGAATATATCTGCCATTACCAAACCTGCCGCGAACAAAAGCTTTCGCGATTGAAGACTCGCCAACCGATGGTAATTACTAACACGCCGTTAGAAGCATTCGAGAGAGTCGCCATCGATACTGTCGGACCCCTCTTGCGGACGCCCCGCGGCAATCAGCATATACTCACTATCCAAGACAATCTCACTAAATATTGTCTGGCCACCGCTATCCCCGATTTGCGTACCGAAACTATATTGGGAGCTCTAGCGTGCAGTCTTTATGCAGTGCACGGTTCACCGAAAACCTTACTGTCTGACCGAGGAACTAGCTTCACTAGTAAATTGTTTGCACAGATATCCGAAATATTCAACGTGAAACAAGACATGGAAGACTGGGACTTGGTTCTCCCATTCGCCATGTTCTCCTACAATACGTCGGTACACTCTGCAACCAATTTCTCTCCCTTCGAACTGGTTTTCGGTCGAAAAGCTCGATCACCATCAGAATTCCCGGACGAAAGGACAATCGAAACATATAGTGATTACATAATTGATCTCGTGTCAAAATTAGATAAAGTACAGGTTGCCGCCGCCGAAAATCTCATCAATGCGAAGCAATGTTCTAAGAGGTTATATGATCGTAGCGCGAATTCGGTCGATTTCAAGGTGGGGCAAAGCGTCGACTATCTGATAGAGCCACACAAAAATAAACTAGACGCACATTATAAAACAAATTTTGAAATAGTAGACATTACCGAGAACGGTAATTTCATATTGGTAGATGCCGAGGGCGAACAATTTATGAGGCATCCCAACAAGGTTAAGTTAGCTCCTGAATAGATGAAACTATTCTCATAGGCTAATCTTTCAGAAAATTTCTTCAAATTCTGAATAGCCAGTTATCAGAATAGTTTGATCAATGTGCTCACTCTTATCTTTATTTTAAATAAACTATGTAATTAAATAATACTATTAGCATATATTGTCATAAAGGATCATGACGGGTGGCCATCTATTCGTCGCTCTGCTTGGAGTTATATGGCTTTGTCAACCAACATGGGGGTGGCCAGATCACCGTTCTGAAGATACATCGAACGAAGATCGGGCGCCCTACAGCATCCAATATTTGAATCATAACCCCGGCATCTACTACGAACCTCTGCAAGACCTCCAACTGATACGCAAGGAGTGGCAGATAATTACCACTATCGACTTGGGGATTATGCACAAACAGTTCGATCGAGCTATGAACCCATATCACGCCTCGCTCATGAGCCAATGTGTGGAGGTATTGAATCAAGGAGAGTGTTCCAGGCTATTGAGGTTGGATACCATCAAGTCGATGAATTTGGAAATCATCCAGCTCAATAGTCATCTCGAAGACCTTTTCCTATCTCCCCACACGAAACCGATACGTATGCGCGACCCGCATGTACGCCATTCGCTTTCGTAGGGAGTCTCCATCGAAGCCTCTTTGGTCTGATGGACTACAATGATTATCAGCACATTACCAAGGAGATAGACCGCCTGTACCAATCGCCTTGGATTACATCTGGGGAAATATTGGAACCGTCAATACAACGAAAATATTGTAATTAAAGGATTACCGTATAACCGTAAGGGTGAGCGCACTAAACTTCCTAAACTATCCTTCAACTAAAATCATCTAGTTCTTCGTTGATATCTTGCGGTAGTGTTATTCTCTCTCTCTCTCTCTAAGGAATTGTCGAAATCAAAGTATGGTAAAATTGTAAAACGATACAAACTTTCCTTTAATAGAATCATAATCACTAAATTCACTCGGTCCGATAAAGTAGTATTCCTCGGTGTCACATCGTATCGAACCGCTCGATGTATTAATGAACATTGTATTAACGACAACTAAATTTTCATGGAATAAATCCGTATTAGGGTCAATCTTAATCTTTTCGTGAGTTCATTTACATATTCCCGTCCGAAAGTTACCTTTAGCCGCGACTACTGCAGGAGATGCAAAGTCTTTAAGGTTTGGATCCAATAAAATAGGTGGGTGATGATTTCCATGCATGAACGTAAGTCATGGGAATTAAAATCCATAAACTAGGGTGATGCAGACTCACGTCTGACTCTCACAATTGATTAATAAAAAAAAATAATAACTAAAAAAATAATAATGAAACTGACAAATTCAAAAATAAAAAACTGAAAAATTAAAAACCCCCCACAAATGAAAACTCAAAGATAAAAACTCCAAAGAGGCAAATGAAAACTCAAAGATAAAAACTTAAAAGAGCAAAATGAAAATTCAAAATTTGAATTCGAAGAATTTTACATAAACTGAAAATTTTGCTTGAACTACACCAACTGAAAAATTTGAATTCGACGAATTTTACAGAAACTGAAAATTTTTCTTGAAGCAAAAACTGAGAATTAAAATTTGAAGAATTTTACAATGAAAATTTTTTTTGTAACAGAAGAAAAATAGCAAAAAAGTCGGGGGGACACCAAAATTCACGTAACGCCATGTTGCCCCTCGACTTTTTTGCTATTTTTCTTCTGTTGCAAAAAATAATGTCAGTTTCTGTAAAATTCTTCAAATTTTAATTCTCAGTTTTTGCTTCAAGAAAAATTCTCAGTTTGTGTAAAATTCTTCGAATTAAAATTTTGAATTTTCATTTCGATCTTTTGAGTTTTTATCTTTGAGTTTTCATTTGTGAGAGGTTTTTAATTTTTAATTTTTCAGTTTTTTACTTTTGAGTTTGTCAGTTTCATTGTTATTTTTTTAGTTAATTTTTTTTTATTAATCAATTTTTAAATTGTTGTCAAAGGTTTTTGATTTTCAATTTTTCAGTTTTTAATTTTTTTCAATTTGAAATTTGAAATTTTAATTTTTCTAACCGGTCAATGTTTTTGTCGGAGGTTTTTAATTTTTAATTTTTCAGTTTGATTGATACTGATTGATGATGATCGATCTCTCTTTGCAATTTTCTCCTTCGGTCCCATTGAAATAAGATGAAAGGGATGTAAAATGTTCATATTTGTTCACATTTTCAGATCATTGGTACTAATTAATTTAAAGAAAGAGAAAGAAATGAAAAATTTTAGGTATGATTATCGAAAATGGTTTGTTGATCAGTATTCTCACGTGGTTTATGGGGAATTTCTTTTCATTCAGTGTTGTAACTTGTGAATTAAGGAACAAAAATATATATAGTAACAATAAGAATAAATAAAATTAGCATAAATTAATCTAGCGACGGGTGCGAAGCGCCCGTTCGCTAGTGTTGAAATGATTGTATTAAGTTCGTGTATTGAAAGTATTAAACGAAAGGCTGAGCACAGGCGGAATAGACCCCGCCATCGATGCATAATAAGCAGATAATAATTTGCCTTTTACTCCGAAATAAAAGCAAACAACCTATCCTCCAGGAAAATTGTAAACAAAGAATCATCATCAGATATTGCAAACAGCTGCAGTAAATCCACCGTTACCAATTATCTTCATTTCAACATTTGCTTTCCATTTCGCTTAAGTTTACATTGTTAACGAGATAATTATTATTTGTAACCTTGCACTGGAATTAATTAGCATGAACTAGCCAAGTTACGTGTGGGCGATTTTTTCAAGATGATTGATCAACATGCGAGCTGAATCTCGAGCGTTTCCACCAGTCACTTAATTAGCGCTTCGCAATGTGGATAGTTCTTTCGAGCGATATGCGATGAGACAACAATTAGACGTTTTCTTGGATTCATAAGATAATTGTTGCAATTCCGTGGTGAAACGCATATTCGAACATCATGAATAATAAAGGAAAAAAATAATCATGAGGGTCAGATAAGGGTCGAAGAATTGGAATTTCTCATTTCATCTATTTTCCTTCCGACAAGAAGAAATACGAGAGACAAATTGGCACCAGATAAACAGAAAACGAGTGATTAAAACTGGAAATTCCTCAGCGTATTTCGGACCACTCGAAAATAAAGCCCTTTTCTATTTGTTTTTCTTATAGAGTTTCTAGTACAATTTGAACTCCACTTCAAACCATGTCGGATCGGAGAAGTAGGAGAGCGATAATTAGTGCAGTTTATATTTTTAGTCAAGAGTTTACGAAGTGGTTCTTGTTGTGAAATAAATAACAATTGTAAATTGATTGAATCAAATATTGTGTGTCAGTGTAAAATCAGTGTTTCTGTCTATTAATTCAAACATTACCGCATTTGTGGAGCAGAGTGTTTTTTAGCACTCCACGGACAACCGACCTATCATCTGAACCATAAAACTTCCAAATTAGAACGTGGCAGAGGAAGGCAATTTCAAATGTTCCCAAAAATTAATTTTCGTAATAATCATACCGCGAGATGTCACTTCAATTCTTATCCCAACTCCCGCGAAAGTCAACTGCAAAAATTACATACTTCATACAGTGACAGAAGATTTTCTCGATAAGAAGATCTAATCAATTTGAGAAGCACCTCTAATCATTTATGATCATACGTCGATAGATATAATTATAAGTATCAAAAATAGGCAGCTTCACGTGTTACAATAGGAAAATATTATCAAGGGACGCAGTTGCATCCCATCGCCAAGAACGGGGGCGTAACTGCCTGTTATCTATGCCAGCCAACTTTCCTCTCCACGACCCCCAAAACAGTTTTTATTTTTTTCCGTACAAATTTCAAATCGCAGCACAATTTGAATTATACTTTTACTATATAATTTTGCTATAAGCCATCCATTGCAATTTTTATTACATTTTTCCATGCTAAAATGAATGAAATATGACGATCTAAAGAATTTCAGTGTGCGTCTTTTCTTCATTTTTCTCATCGTAAGACGTTCGAGGCAGATTTTAGTGGGAACGTTGGTACCATTGATTTCTACCTCGCGATCTCGTGAGGTGTTCGGAGTTGGCTGTGTTGCATGACTCAGTCTGACATTCAAAAGGGATTGGTGGATCGGACCCGCGTTTAGATACCACTCGACATAAACACCGGCGTCTTCTGTTAATTATACGTAATGATTCTCGTTCGATGAACAAAAATGTGTACTAAATAACCATCCTCCCAGGAAAGTGATGGGTGATAGTGGTGGAAAATTGTGAATATATTCATCGAGACCATGATTTTGATTAACATTAATTCTCGTTCGTGGGATAAGTTCTACTATAACAAAAATCTAACCTCTGAAGTAAAAATCCTTCTGCTATAATATTTCATGTGAAATAAAAAAAAACAATTTTTAACAACAAAAGGCCATAATCGAGACTAAGTTCTTAAATTTAACATAAATTGTAATATTGAAACTATACATTGATGAGATGGGTGCAATGAGTAAAAAAAATCGTTTAGAGGGAGAAAAACGATTGTCGTTTTGTGGCCTAAAATTATTCTCCGGTTTACGAAAAATTGTAAAATGGGTCAAATCTCCACGAAAAATTAGAAACAAGTTTTTTGCATAAAAAAATTCTGCAAAAAAAGTTCAATCCTTATTCGCTTTACAGTGATTTGTGAGATCGAAAGATGTATTCACAAAAATGTATAAAATCTTCTAAAAAAGACAAAAAAAATTGTAAAAAAAATCGCCAAGAACGGGTGTTGTTCCATTTACAAACATCAAGAATGCAGAAGTCACTGGCTTGTTTTTACAAAAATATGTGAAATCTACCAATAAAACAAAAGGTCTTTTGTAAAAAAAACACTCGCCAAAAACGGATGTGACCGTTGGTTTGTTTACAAAATTTGTGAAATCGGGCAAAAGCTGTAGTGCCAAGTACAGATTAATAAAGCTTAAAGATTATGACACAAATCATATAAAACTGAAGAAATAATGAAAATCATGAAAATGATATTTAAAATTTGAGATGATAAAAATTTCAAGTCAACCTACTTGGCGAGATTTTGTGTAGCTTTAATCGTGAGTCAAGTAGGTTGACTTGGAACTTTTATCGTCTCAAATTTTGAATATCATTTTCATGATTTTCATTATTTCTTCTGTTTTATATGACTTGTGTCATAATCTTTAAGCTTTCTTAATCTGTACTTGGCACTACAGCTTTTGCTCGATTTCACAAATTTTGTAAACCGACCAACGGTCGCATCCGTTCTTGGCGAGTGTTTTTTTACAAAAGACCTTTTGGTTTTTTAGGAGATCATCGTTTTCTCTCAAATTGAAATTGGATAGCAGTCGTTGGGTCACAGCTCCATTTTTTTTGAGGGATATAGATGGACCCGACCCCCACTTTGATTTGTGGATATTTTTTGTAGAAAAAGTGAAAGGAAAAAAATGTTTTTCTATGCTAAAATAATCTTCAACCCTAGATTGGTCACCCTATGAGGGAAAACCCGCCGCGTGCCGTTTTTCTTCAGTTACAATTGACTGGCTAACCAGAAAAATTACAAAAAATTTAACTTTGTCAATTGAAGTGTCTAAAAAATTATAGTAGTTTTTTAGAATAATATATTTTCCAAAATTCCTAAATAACAGTATATTTCGTCATTAGGCCGAAAAAACCTTTTCTGGCGAATATGAGGTTTGCAGCACGAGCCGAAGGCGAGGGCTGCAATCATATTCGTCAGAAAAGTTTTTTTTGGCCGTACGATGAACAATATTTTTTGTCATGACGAGAGCGTGAAACGCTGCCTTACGGCCGGAATGACAAAAAACAAATTATTTCAGACAGATGAATTATTTTTCCCAAGTTAAATGAAATTGCCCATGACGCGACGTTGCCGGAAACTCGCTAAACGCGCCCGGGCAGTGTAGGGTGAATTCGGCAACGCTAAAGCCTAAATGACACGGCGGCGAATCCCCGCGGAGGTGACCAAAGTCGCGGGGTCGCGTTTGGTGACCAGACTACGGTTGAAAGCAGTTCATTGAGAGTGGTCAGCCGATGGCTACCCCTTGGACTTACACCTCTGTCATCGGACGATGCTCATAGTGAGTCAAGTACCGCGTCCAGTTATGCCTCTCTCGCTTATGCGATTTATTTCTTTGTGAGTAATTTACTTGTTTCTCGCTCGTATTGTGCCTACGATCATTGCGTTAATTATTCAATGAGTTTACGATTTACGTGTCGTTTACAGTTATTATGCATTTTCTTATAATTATGCTGGTTACGTCATTGGTTTTCTAGCAATTATTTTGTAGGATAACTTTACGCTGGGATAAGCGGTACCTATTGGTCTGGCGATTGCACTTTGCAGGTACAGTGCGAGTTAGTTAGTTGTTTTAATAGATTAGAAGATTCTCGTCAAGTTCGTACGGTTGGAAATAGGAATTTTGTGCCGTTCTGGGAAGTAAAAACTCAAGGTTAAATATCGATGAGGGTAGGATACCGTATTCAGCGTATTTGATATCTCGTATGTATTTACTGCGTATGCACGTGTGAAAAAATTCAATAGACAACCTAGCGGATTTACTGGAAAATTATATTGGAATTCTATAGGAATTCTATGGGATTTCTAATGGAATTCTATTGAATTCGAGTGGATTTCCGGTACATATATTGCGTTCCGCCGCGCCTTGATCCGATTTTTTGGAGTTAATTAATTATGTTTAACCAGGGATTTAGTAGAAATTAATTTACACGTCGAGAAATGTTCAGTAAAAATTACGGAACTCACGATTCACTCATCGATTACGAAATCGACTCAGAAAATTTAAGTGATGTTATCGTAATTTTTCACAGGAGATTCAGATAAAAATTACGGAAAGCTCCGGAAAGATTCCGTGACAGTACCGTGAAATTTCCTACAACCACATTTCGCTCCGGACTTACGGAAAAGATACGTAATATTTATTGAATATTTCTCTGCGTGTAGTGAATATAAGAAATAATTATTTCTACCGATTTTGGTGTTATGTTGTCTACCCACTGTTTTCCTAGAAATTCTCTTCCAAAACCTGAGTCTATATGTAGTCTATATGTACTCGTGTGGGCCAGACTCCAGTGCAAAAATAACCCCTCACGATTTCTGTTCAAATTGGATCGATCTCTTTTCATTATTCCTATGATATTGCCCCCCCCCCCCCAATCAGAGCTCTCAATAATGAGCTTGTTGCGTAAGAAAATATTCAGAATTTGTTTTCCTCTAAGAATATCCTGATATCTCCTAGCCGAGCTCTGTACCACAACAACGGTAAGGATTAAATTGAAATAAAAGGATTAAACCCTTACGAGAATCAACTTTTATTGTACTCACTTACTTTTCACTATCTGTAAGGTTCCATCCGCTGAGCTCCGGAACCGTGCACCAGTGCTCATTCGGTACTAGTGTCAGGAAGAACTGTGTGAAGTAGAGGAACGCATAGACAAAGGTGAAGGGCAGAAGAATGAGGAACAAAATTAATTGATAAAGTCCAGCTTCCCCAACGTGGGGTAAAATATCGTCGAAAGTTTCGATCCTCATTTTTCCCTGGCCCTCCTCCGCTTTTGTCGACTCCACTGCCACTGTCATTGTTCAATGTTTTTTTTTCTGAAAACAAAAGAAAAATTAGTATTAGCTTGATTGAAGGAAGAGGTGACTAGGAGGAGCAGCAGCTATTTTATCTATATTGTTTCGGATGCGGAAGTTTTATAATTTATTATTATGAACGAATAGGCACAAATGCCCATGCACTCGCCGATCAAATTGGAATGGGAGAACATTGATTTCAATTTTAATACAAACTTGACTGTTGCAAGGGCTAGACGTTTTGAGACTTGAATGTCTTAAGGATTAAACGTTTTAAGAGTCAGGCCTTATACGGGTCAGATGTTTTGAGGTCGATCATCATATCTGAACTGCGTCTACTGATTGCAGTAGTCAACACTCAACGGGCTGGAGACATTGTTAACAATCGATTCTCGATTAAAAAGTACAAAAAAAATTTAATCTAGTGCAGAAAAATGAAAGCAATCGGATCAGCTGTGCCGAATACTATCGATAACAATCAAGATCACATATCTCTTTTACGAGATCGACCGTCATTCTACGATACTTTCGATATTGTATTAACGTCTCCCTTCGCTGAAATAGTTGATCAGGTATACGGCCTAATGGTATAATGTTCAAAGAGATGTCTTTGCCTCTGGTGTATCACTTATGACTTTCTGAATCTTTTGCAAGTCTTTGGTATAAGTTGAAGCCATCCACCGTCTCATGTTTATCAGCTGATCGTCCGGCTCCAAAATTTCAATAATTTCTAAAATCTTCCTACTTATCAGTGGTAAAGGAAAGACGTTTCTCATAACTTTTAGGCCTTGAAACTCAATCAAGAAGGGACATATGCACAACCGATCTTTTTTTCCAATTTATTGTCAAATAGATTTTACACGCACAATGTTTGCTGGAAAATAAATATTAAACATACATTTTTTTGTGTAAAAAATTCCAAATTTTTTGAAAAAAAGTATCTTTTGAGCTAGGATCTCAAATTCATAGCTAAAAATCCAGTTTGCAGTTTTCAAAATTGGTTTTTTTATCTTTTTTTGGTTTTAGTGCAGAAAATGTTAGGTGGAAATAGGTATTAACGAAAGTGGTTTTCGCCCATTAACAAACTAAGAAAGCATGAACTGAAGAGAAAAAATCAATTTTCACTCCCCCTAAAGGCGACTACACTCACGCTAAAACTGAACAAGCAGGGGTTCGAGCCCATCCGACAGAAGGCATGTGACCGTTACTTTTTGCATTATTAGTCCTTTTCTTTTTATTTCTACCAATTCCATTGGTAGTAAGCTTCCGAATGTATCCGTAGCAATTCCCTGTCCTTGTGATAGGTATACAACCGTAACCACATGCTACAGGATGTCTACAGGAAGATATTCAACCTTTTAATGAAATAGATTTGTACAAAAGGTTAAATATCTCCGAAACTGCTCGGCCGATTGCGCCTATCCAAAATACGAATCTTCAATACTGTAAGAGCTATAATCACACCAAATTTCAACTATTTTCATTTTTTCTCAACATATCGTGCGTACAAGAATGAAAAAATTTAAAAAACGAAAAAACGGGAATATCTCTGATTGTTTGTATGGACGGGTATACATATTTTGATTGATCTAGATGGTGGCCCAGACAAGTATTTTGAATAAAAAATTGAAATCCGTCCAGTAGTTCATGAGAAATTTGAAGAAATATATTTACGCAAAAGGTTGAATAACTCAAGAACCGCTCGGCCAATTGCCCCCATCCACAATACCAACCTTCTATGTCATAAATCTCCATTTTTTATCAAGTTATCGTGTAAACGAGACTTTTCATAAGAAAACGGAAAAACGGCAATATCTTCAAATTTTGCCTGAACGAGTATATATATTTTGATTGATCTAGATAGAGGCCATCGAGACTAGTATTTTGAAAAAAGAAATATTGAAATCGGTGGGGTAGATTTTGAGATATTGCGTAAAAACGAAATTTAAAGAAGTTATTATATCTCAGGAACTACTGAACCGATCGGGCTGGAACTGCGTACCAAAGTGAAGCTTAATCATAGCTACCATAAGCCAAAATTTTAGACTTTTTTCGACAAATTTCACCGTATTTATGTTGAATTATCTAAAAATTGATCACCAAAAACCCAAGTTATCACACACATACATACAAACAAATACAATTTCTTCACGTTTCATAACATTCTAGACCATTTGCCATCAAAATTAGAAAATCTAAAAATCGCTCAAATACAAGGCTTTCATTCGGAAGCAAAAAGGGATAAATAAATGGCGAAAAAAGATTTAGAAAAGGATAGGAATAATAAAAGAAAAGGAAGGACATCCGACAGAAGACATGTGACCGTTACTTCATCTGTTATTTGTCTTTTTTATTTTTCATTTCTACCAATTGCATTGGTAGTAGGCTTCCGAATGGATTCGTGGGAACTTCATTATTTGGATTGAAAATCGACAATTTCTATCAAATTTTATGATTTTAAGCAAGCTATACTCATCTACAAAGAGAAAAATAGTGCCTGATGATTCAAAAACCATCATTTCGTTTTTGCAATAATTTCGACCCATTATCACACTCACACCCTGTCCTTGTGACAGGCATCCATATTCGACAGGGTGTTTAGAAGAAGATATGCGATCTTCCGGTAAAATGAATTTATACACAAAATTTATTATCTCCAGAACCACTCGGCCGATTGCGCCCATCCAAAATATAAACCTTGCATATCATGAGAGCTATGATCATACCAATTTTCAAATTACTAATACCATTTTTCATCAAGTTATCATACGTACAAGGAGGAAATAGCAAAAAAAAAACAGAAAAACGGGAATATCTCTGAATCTTTGTACGGACGGGTGTATATATTTTTATTGATCTATATAGTGGCCACTGAAACGAGTATTTTGAAAAAGGGAAAATTGAAATCCGTGGAGGAGTTCTTGAGATACTTGACAAAACATATTTACACAAAAGGGCAAATATCTCAGGAACCGCAGGGCCGATTGCGCCGATCTAAAATAAAAACCTTTATCATTGTAAGAGTTAGTACCTAACCAAATTTCCAACGGCAATATTTCTGAAACTTTCTATGATCGGCGTATAAGTTTTGATTGGTCTGGATAGAGGTCATCGATCCGAGTATTTTGAAAAAAAAAAGTGTCAAATTGGTACAGTAGTTTCTGAGATATTGATGAAAAACGAAATTTAAACAACTTGATATATTTCAGGGTACTACCCGGGTAGAAATCACGCCGCTCGAGCTCGGCTCGGAACCCGCATCCCAGCTAGAAATACGCCACTCCGCCCCAGCTTGGGATAAACTCCACGCGCGTCACATGTACCCGAGGTTGAGCCGCGTCACTCGCTCACAGCCCAGCGTTAGACTATTACGCGAAACGATTCGCCGGGCTTTAGTTGAATGGCCACTGCTCAACCTCAGGTTCATCTCCAATTACTCGTCCCAATATACTTAAACTCAATAATGATTTGACAGGTCCGATGGCATCGTGATTTGAGCTAAAAAACAATCGAATAAATGTGAAGATGGCATGCTCTTTCAGATGAACAATCACAAGCTCATCAGAAATAACGTGATATTAACTAATCGAATGGGATTAATCTGAAAATACAAGGTAGAACAATTCACTGAAACGTAGTCAAAACTTT
>NW_021680361.1:1448078-1485292 GCF_001412515.2 Diachasma alloeum
AGAATATTCTTAGAACTCGTAGGCCTATCGAAAACTGAAGAATATCCTCTCCTGTAGCGTTGATAATTAATAATAAAGGTTAAATTAATAATAAGACAAGGATTTTCCAAAGTATTCAAATTTTAAATCGATATTCTAAAAATGCATAAATATCATTCTATTCCACCCTCCACTCGAAACGACACGACTCAATCGGAGCCGAGTTCTAAGTGTTGAGCCACAGCTCAAATTCAAGTGCCGGGTTATACCGTCTGATGAGCGTTCGACTGTGAGCCGGTATGGAGCGGCGTGAGGCGGCGTGAACTCGGGTCAAGCGGCAAGCCGAGGCTGAGCTCGCGCTCACCCGAGTTGCGGCTGAATCCCCGGTTGAATTTCTACCCGGGTACTGGGCCGATTGAGCTGAACCAGCGTGTTAAAATAGAGTTTATTCTTAGCTATCAGGGGCCAAAATTTCAGATTTCTATCTACCGATTTCACCGTATTTATATTGAATTTTCGAAAAATTGTGCACCCAAAATCCAAGTTGTCACACACATACATACAGACATGACTGTAAAAATATAATTTCTCCACGTATCATGACATTCTATATGATTTCCGATCAAAATTAGTGAATCGAAAAATCCGTCAATTACAAGGCTTCCATTCGGAAGCAAAAAGGGTTGAAAAAGGGATAAATAAATGATCAAAAAAGATTTCAAAGAAAATATGAAAAATATAAAAAAAGGACATAGACATTACAAAATAAGAGGAATATTCTTGAATAATTGAAATTAGCATCGGTTGACTCATTATTGAGATATTTTAAAAATTAGATTTACATATAAAGTTGAATATCTCAGAAAGTAATTATTCGATTGAGCTTATGTTCAATACGAATCATTGTTACTACTAGAGACAACTTCATGCCAAATTTCAAGTTGATATCTCCATTTTTGCGGATGCTAGAGTGCAAACAACGCTTTAAAGTCAAAACGACAAAAATGAAAATATCTCCAAATGTTGTATAATTGGGTGCAGAGATTTTGATTGGTCAAGATAGAGGACATCGAGACGAAAATTAGAAAAAAAATATATAATTGGTCAACTCGCTATTGAGATATTAAAGAAATTAGATTTACATATAAAGTTGAATATCTCAGAAACTAATTATCCGATTGAGCCCATTTTTAATACGAACCATTGTTACTACTAGTGACAACTTCATACGAAATTTCAAGTTGATACCTCCATTTTTGCGGACGCTAGAGTGCGAACAACGATTTTAGGTCAAAAAGAGAAAAATCGAAATATCTCGAAAACTTTCTATGAACGGGTATACATATTTTGATTGATTGCGATAGAGGGCATCAAGACGAATATTTTGAAAAAAAAATGAAATCGGTTAGGTAGTGTTCGAGAAATTTAGGAAATAGCGTAAAAAAACAAATGGCTATTTCTCAAAAACTAATTGACAGATCCAGCTGAATTTTGGCATGAAGTTAGTTCCAAATGATTCCAATAAACTGACAAAATTTCAAATTTTTTCGAGTAAATTTTCCTGTTTATTCGTTAATTTTAAGAAAAAGTGACCACCGACTGGACACTATCACACACAGACATGGTCCCCAAACGTCGTATTTTTCCGTTTCCGACCATCCGGATCGTTTCCAAGCAAAATTAGCAAAGGTGAAAATCAAAAGAATGCGAAGCTTCCATTCGGAAGCAAAATGTAGAATAATAGCTCAGTGGGATGATAACATGGGGCTAGGTCTCAATTAAACATTACTTAATTATATGAGTATGATATGAGACATTTTCAACAAACAGCATTTTGGTAGGACATGAAAAATTTGCATGATTTATTTGGAAATTCATAATAAACTATACACTAAGAGAAAAATCGACATAACATCAAAATCATTTCTTGAGCGAAAAACATCGCAAAAATATTTGATCAATTTATGGTAGGCTTCAGATAAGAAATCGGTGCTCTTCAGGCTAAGAAGCAAGTTACTGAATGAAAAAATGATGTATTTTTTCGAAATGAGATAATATTATTTAAGACAAGAATAGTTTGACAAAAGGAAAAGACGATATTGCTTCCCTTCAAACTTAAAGCTATTGAGCGTAAGCGACGATTATACAAACAAGAGTAATCATGCAAACAAGAGTGATTGACCATTGAAGCCAGTCTGTTTTATCTCACTCTGTCCTAGATAAAAGATATCGTATACTAACATAGTGATCTTTTTTCAGAATTACACGCAAGTGTTAATAGAAAATGTGTTGAAGAATGTCACACTTGATGAATCGCCCAGAGACACTGAGTTTAGGAAGGATTTCCAACTTGAGCATTTAAGAAAGCGTATTTAATTCTTTCCTTCTATTTTTATTCAAAAATCTATTCGTTTTCAAATCCATCGTGTACCATCATATTTGCTTTTTTTCCCGTAGGATTCCGGATCATATGAGACCGGTTATCTTGTGCGCCGGTATTCGCAGTGTTGACCGAGCAACATGGATCAGAGTTTTTGAGAAGTGCTTTTTCAGAGGCGAAGATAATCAACTTATAAGCACTCTTGCATGTACCTCTGATGCTAATATTTTGACAACCTATCTATCTGATTTGCTCGATATTGCACGTATGTTTGATACAAACATGAAAATTATTGGTACTGCTTTCCAAGAAATTATTGATGCTGCTCTCTCAGGGGATGACGAGGCTGTCGAAGTTGTTTTCAATTTCACTATTGCCGAGGCGGATCAAATTTACAAAGTGTAAGAGATAACTACTGTTGACTTATTTTGAAGGGAAAAAACGTGGCAGTTTTGCATAATGAGATATTAGAGAGGGGCTTCTGCTGTCATAAGCCGACTCGAAGGATTATGATGATGGAAAGGGCCCAATTTATTTTTCAATTCTCTTTACGGGGTTATCTCAGGGGTGTATTTATTCTGCAAACTATACGATGAAAACAAAAAATCCGTTACAAAGAATAATCCGTAAAATAATCAGTAAAAACACTGGACAAAATTCTTCTTGATATTGTACTATAGTGAACCAAAAAGTAACGATGAAAATTAACTAGTAGTAATACCACTAGTGCTTCAAAATCATCGGATATTTTCCGATAGCTTCGTTGCCTAGAAACGATTGTGTCATTCCTGCAGGTTCAAAATCGCGAGTGTGAAGCACGAGGGATTTTTCTGCGAAATTTGACACACATGATCCTACGCAGGGAAGCATGAGGAAAATATCTGATTAATTTTGAAGCACGAGTAGTATTTGATGGGTTATTTTTCCACTTGGATTTCGGCCAAGCAGAGTGCAGTGAATATCCGGATACATTTACACAGCCATACATTTACAACCCACTTTTTTTTATCTGCCACACAGAATATTAAACGTGAAATGCGTTGAACGATGAGAAATATTTGAAAATCTACTAGTGAATTTCCATGGGAAATTTTTTAGAAATTTCCGAAATAAAACTGTTTGGCAGCCTTAAATACTGCGCTCTGATTGGCTGAAATCCGAGTGAGAAAAATAACCATCAGATGAAATTACTTATACTTATAGTTTCCACAATAAATACGCCCTGGATAATGACCCCTGAAGGACTGTCGGAATATTGGACGGAAAATTGACTCGATCGCTGAGGTGAATCATCCTTCGTATCCTCTTTTTCATTATAATACTTCGAGTCTGCTAATGACTGCAAAGGCCAATACCTGATATTTCATTTAAACATCAGTCATTCAAACATTAGAACCAACCATTTTGCATAAAATGACCGAAATTTGCTGTTTTTCAGTTTTCAAAATTCAAGCAATATAGTTAAAAACGCCGTCTCCGCCATTGGCCGCAAAATAACCACCGAAGCACAATTGACAAAGGTTAATAGACGACTTTTTCTTCATCATGAATAAGTAGAAATTGAATATTAATGCTAGTTTTTTCTGCTTTCAAACTTGCAGTTAAAAAACGTATCCAATGAGCTTGTGAAGAGCGTCAGCGCTAAGGGGATTATGTTAGCGCAGGAAAATTTGGATTAGCTGAAATCAGACCGAGACGATTTTCTGCGGTTGTTCAGTGAGGGATCTAGTATTTCGTCAAGTAACACCAGTGATGACTTTTCCTCACACCCTTTTTCTTTATTATTTGCGGACGTTTTTGTTGCATTGAAATTCGTCGCATAAAACGACAATAAAAAAACATTCAGTTCGTAATTCATTGTCCGGAGAGATGACAACTCTGTTCCCAAACACGCACACATGTTATAGGGTGAAATTTCCAGATGAAAGTTTCTCTTCAACTTTGTTGTCCGACGCCCCCGTCAAGTAATTCAACTCTGAAGTTGACCAATAACATCGTTGCTCCGCCCACTGCGACCGTGGTTCTAACTGAATGGAATTACTCAATCATCATGTCTTGAGTAAAAATTGAGTAGAAATTTTTCCGTGTGGGAAGAAAACAAATGTTCAACAATTTTTGTTTTTCAAAATGTATGTCACCATTGAAACTCCCACTCTGCATCGTCGTCATGAAAATAATAAGTTGACTTCGGTGATGAAATGGACCGCCCTCTTTTGTTTATTGTTCGTTTATTTTTAGAAACAGTAATAAGGGTCAACTTGAAAGTGGAGTGAAACGACCACAAAGGTCAAACGAAAGAGTCTAGCGGAAACTATTGAAATGTTCAGGTGGAGAAAACCAGTAACATTTTTCTATTATTCACTTTTGACATCTATATCGATGAAATATTTTTTTATAATTTATTGAAATATGCTAGACGGTTTTTATTGACTCCAGAGGAAAGAGGGATAGTTACTTGCGGCAATCAAAAAGTTTCAGTCTTAAATCTAAATTTTTTGACTATGTTCCCTATACCCTGACAATTTTTGTGAGAGAAAATCATATAGCGCGAGTGTTGCCGGGATAAACTCTTGAAAACTCTAGAGAGCCACCGTAGTGCGGTTGAAAGTGAAGTGAAGCCACTGAAATATAACTATACTGGAAGGTCTCATGCGTTCAGGGAGCATATTCTCGACCCAGGATTGCACGGTCGTATAAAAGCCCGTCGTGAACGAAGGCGCTCCGTTTGCAGTGGGGTCCGTACGGTTTGAGACCATCATATACGACTTTGGCTCCGTACGCTCCCATGAGATTTTCATTCGGCGTTCGGTTTCGTGTGACGGTTTGACGCGACTTAACCTCACACCTTGACATTCCCCTTTGATTGTGATTATTTACGTAAAAATTACTGTAATTATTCACATAACAGTACGTAACAATTACTGCGTTGAAAACGTTGTTTTCAAAAGGAACAGAGCATATACAACATAATGTATAAATAATCACAGTCCCAGAGGAATGTCAGAGTGTGAGGTTAAGACGCGTCAAACCGTCATACGAAACCGAACGCCGAGTGAAAATCGCATGGGAGCGTACGGAGCCAAAGTCGCATACGACGGTCTCAAACCGTATACGCACCCCACCGCGCACGGAGCGCCTCCGTTCACGACGGGCTTTCATACGACCGTGCAATCCTGGGTCGAGAATAGGCTCCCTGAACGCATGAGAGGAACGATTTTGTGAGATAGCCTGTTAAGGTGAAGCCACCTGTCCTTTTCTATCCCTCTGCGCATGCGCTCTAAGGGCTAGACCACGTAATGGATCATCTAACTAGAAAGTTGAGTCGTCTGTATACCCGCAGTGTTTGGGCTGGCTTTTGTAATAATCGTCCAAGAGTTAGCACGCATTAAAAATTAATTATGAGACATGAACTGTGAAAAAAATAAACCCGAATAATTGAGGAGATAATTCAGGCATTTTTCACCAATCATATCGAAGTTATTTCCGTCTTCCCATCCTGTACTAGAGACATTGCATGGGTGTTGTGAAACTCATGAGATCAAGATTATAAAAACAATTACAGCTGATTACATCAAAATGCGATTGAGAAGTTACGCTAAAATTCAAACATTAGAAGTTTCAGGCTCAAGAGCAACTCTTCGACAGAAGTTAACCAAAACAATTCTGTTTTATAAAGTTAAACTGTTTAAAAAAGTATCATTCTAGAAAAAAATATCACTAGATTTTTTTTGCGGCTAGATAAATTTCTGACAAAAACAGTCTTTTGACATTTCTTCTCAGAATTCCTCTTTATAAAGAGAGCAACATTTGGTGGGATAGAGGAATTGCGTTGTGACACCTGACCAGCGCATTACTCGTCTTCACATGTTCTCAATATGTAGCCCTACTCCACTGAGCGGTTGCCGATGCTTCTTGAACAGGCTGTACGACAAGGACAGGTGGCCTCACGAATTTCTTTTTCTCTCGCACAGAACCGAGAGCTCAGTACACCTTCCGGTATAGTTATATTTCAGTGAGTGAAGCTCGACCGGCAGCGTGCCCCCGACTTCTAACTACTAGAAGCACATCCCGCTGGGTGATAGCACTTATCAGTGCAACTTCGACAAAATTATTCTTGCAAGAAAATATTCATGCCGTGGAATATTAAAATTTGAAGAGTCTTGCGATCGGTTTAAGCGATAAGCTATTAAGCTTTTCAATCCTTGTGTATACGGAGAGTCTTATAGAAGAATTATTGCAGCATCTTGTATTATAAGTGCTGAAGTCTCATCAGTTCATTTGAATTTCATACGCATAATTCAGTTCCTATTCGTGATATTGATTGATATTATCGGTTTGAAAAATTTCCGATAATCGTTTCCGTTATTCGCACGTTCTAAGATAGTGCATTCTAGATATTTTTCGGCATAATTACTTCTGAAAAATGGCATCTGATGCGAGCCTAAGACTTCGTCAAGAGGATGATCAAAAGTAATCCTATGTTATAGCGCACAATCTCGTTACTTTTGATCATTTTTAATTTTTGAATCTGTACTAACAGTGTCAACAATGTTATCGTCGATCCTAGAGTTGCCTTCGGTGACTTTTATCAAGAGATATCCATTCGGGAGTTTCTATTCATGTATAAAAAAATCACTGATCTCAATTATGCCGTTTATGATGTACTTGAATCTTAGAGCGATGTGACAATAATCATTGATTCGATTTCATATTTTTCACATTATAAATTTAAGACGGGGAAATTCTATAGAAAATATCTTAATAGAATAAATTGGATAGAAAAATCGAATTCCATTGACTTTTTCTACAGAATATTGTTACTCTATAGGAATATATATCTAAATATATGTCTAGCGAATTCGCTAGGTTTCACTATTCAATTTTTACGTGCGTGCTGTGATGCGATATCAATTTATTTATCTTCATTCTACTAATTCTCTAATCATTTTGATTCGTTCCAATATCATTGAGTTATTTCCATACCTGCCACATGTTTTTTCTACCTTCGACTTATTTCAGGAATATTTGATTACAGATTTGGTGAGGAATTTTAATTATCGACCGAATGCTGGGAAAATTGAGAGATTTCTTTGAAGACAAATAACGCGAATAGAATTGATCGTAAATCCTGAGTTGTAAATCCTGAATTTGGATACGAAATTATTACTTCTTTCCTTCTGACGACTACTTGTTCAGCATAAATAATAATAATAATCATGATAATATTAGTAATAATAAAGGTGAAATAAGAAATGAAAGTTAACACAGAAACGTTGATTTAAATTGATCGGATTTGTCAATTCTAAAATTTACTTTTGAGAATTTTTAGTTTCTACTTTTCAAGTTTTGGAGATAAATCTCTTTTTGTTGCTTCGTTATTTCTTCTTGGTTTCTAATATTATTTTCCTTTGGAATCTCCTTTTAGAAAATTTACAGTATATATTAACTGACTTTGCAAAATTGACATTGTATTTTCCGAATCAGATGGTTGGAGAATAATTAATATAATACAAAATTTAATTTCAAGGATGTATATTATTCATGAAAAAAAAAATTGCTGATACAATTTTTCAATTGAAAGAATCTATGATAGGATATTACTACATGTTTAGACGCTATTTATATCACTTCAGAATCATCTTTAAAAAAAAATTAAGAACATTTCTAATTTGCCTCAAGTTTTTGATAATTCCCTCACAGTCTCGGTAATTCATCCATAAACATCACCGTATAAACTTGAGATGTAATTGTCCAATATTTACACGGAACAATGAAAATAATGCGAATCAAACAGCCATTGTCAGTAGAACGAGCACGTGGCGGTGAACCTCTCCATCCGGTCATCAACGACCGACGAAGGACTTCCCCAATTCATTCTTCTATCACCGCTGCATTATTTTTTCTCTCTGTGTGTTCTTCCCTTTAAACACAAAACCGGTTCAACCGGTCCAAATTTCAACTGTTTAACGCAAAATAATGTATCTGATGCATCATCTGTGCGGGGACAACTTCCATGAAATCATGGGATGCATAATAATTCGCAATGCCAAGTCTTATACTAGGGAAATTAAAATACATACAATGTTTAAATTTTGAAAAGTGTTGAAACATGAAAAAATTTTCGCTTTGAATTTAAAAAAGTCTTCATAAAAAAGTTTCATTTTTGGGAAAAAAGAAAAAAATGTATTCAATCCCCAAAAAATTCGATTTTTCAAGAAAAAATTGTGAAAAAAAAAGAAAAAAGGGGGACGTTGATTTTATATTAATATACTACAGTTTTTCTGCTAATAAATTAGTCATATGCTTGCGAATGGTCATTTTGCCCAGCATCTACTTCTATAGTAGATGGTAGGGTGACAAATGGGAAGTTGCCTAAAGTATACCCACATTTCTTCACTTCCTACTGAGACCCGGAAGGTTAGGTCCATTAGATATATACTAGAGTGTTGTCAGTTTCTATTGAGACGCTACAAGAAGCACTACGTGTGCTTCAAAATGAGTAACCTTACAAACGAAGAAAAAGTATATCTTATCGAGTGCTTTTATACTAGAGGTAAAAACTATACTGAAGCATATAGAGGCTTTCGTACCAAATTTGGAAGTAAAAAAGTAGCGAGTCAAAACACCCTCAGAAGGTGAGAATAAAAAAAATTTTATCTGACTTCAACCTCACTTTTGACTAAAACTTTCAAGTATTTATTACTTTCTCTCCCAGAATAATTGATAATTTCATCAAGTATTATACTCTAGAGGACCGTCGTCATGATCTTCCTGGTCCATCACACTCAGTTACAACAGAAGATGCGATTGCCAAGATCGAAGAACATTTCGAGAATAATCCCACGGATTCGATACGAAAAGCAGCGGTAACTTTGAAACTGAACTGAGCGACACTGAGATTATTATTGAAGAATTTCCTCAAGTTACACATTTACAAAATTACGACCCAACATTTGCTCACAGAAGATTAAAAAAAAAACAAATTGAGTTTTGTAAAATTATGACACAGAAATTTGAAAGTGATGAGATCGACATCAGTCACATAATCTTCACAGATGAAGCTCACTTTTATTTTAATGGATATGTGAATAAACAAAATTACCGTTTTTGGGGTGGCAAAAATCTACACTCATCTGAGGCAAAGTCTTTGCACCCTGTTAAAGTGACTGTTTGGGCAGCTATTTCAATCAAAACAATACACTTAGAATTCATAGAAGGAACCATTACAGGCAGAGTTATCGAGAAATGCTACAAACTAAATTTTTCCCTTTGGCTAACAGAAGAGGATTGGTTAAGAACTATTATTTTATGCAAGATGGTGCTACATCGCATAGAACTAAGGACGTATTTGAAGCTATTTATGAAATGTAGTGTGATCGCATCATCGGATTAGGATACCCCAAGTATGCGGTATGGAATGGCCCCCTTATTCAACCGATTTGAACCCGTGTGACTTCTTATGGGGCTTCCTGAAAAATATTCTTTATGCGGAAAAGCCTGAGACCAAAGATGATTCGATCTCGGGGTTTTCCTCAGATTGAACAAGTTTTTCATAGTTTTAGAAAACGGCTTGATTATTGTGCAAATTCGATTGGAAATCACTTCGAAAATATTTACCATTAATAGTTATCTCCTGGCGCAATTTGTCAATTTTTTTTCAAATCTCAATAAGTATCTATTAGAAGTATCTGATTCAACTGAAACTAATTCCAAATAAAAATGACATCTTTATATTTTTTGAGGTTGTGTTAATCACACCACGATCGGACTTAAAGGGTTTGATAGTTCACAGATGGCGCTTTAAAACGCCGTTTATTGCGGGGAATTCTTTCAACTCAAATAGGTGTTCTGATCAATTTAATCTAGGGGCCGAGAATTAATTTATACACCTAATATTTGCATAAAATGTGAGTTTTCTTCTGCTTTCCGATGGAAAAGCTATGGCTGTC
Source organism: Diachasma alloeum (assembly GCF_001412515.2). Classification (NCBI taxonomy): domain Eukaryota; kingdom Metazoa; phylum Arthropoda; class Insecta; order Hymenoptera; family Braconidae; genus Diachasma; species Diachasma alloeum. The sequence goes on from NW_021680361.1 coordinate 1,458,387, forward strand.
CACTCATATCATGTGATTTAATTTTGAGGGAATAATAATGTGAGGGTTGATTTACAGGAAGTTCCAAGTAGCAACTCCCAATGATCTATTCGAAGAACTCATCAAAAAATTTCCACCATTAACGGAATGAAATGTAAAATCGACGTATATTTTGAATAATTGGGTTGATACTCCAGGTTTCCCAGTAGTTAACATCATGAGAGATTACGAGAAGAATATAATATCCATCACTCAAGAACGTTTTCTGCTCGAACCCGATCCAGCTCATATCGAAACTTACTACATTCCGATCAATTACGGGACACAAGGAACAAAAAACTTCAATAATACCACAATTACAAACTGGATAAACAAGACTGAGTCAGGAGTAAGACAGAGATGAAAAATTTGTATTATTTACTTGGAAATTCATAATAAATCACATAAGCCTATACATTTGAATTTCATGACAGGATATTATCGCGTCAATTACGACGAGCGGAATTGGACGACAATTTCCGAGTTCCTGCAAGGCAAGGATTACACAGAAGTGCATGTAATTAATCGAGTGCAATTGATTGATGATGCTGTAACCCTCGCGAACACTGGAGATTGAGATGGGATGTTGCTCTTAATGTTTTCCAGTACCTTAAAGAGGAAGTTGATTACTTTCCATGGGTCCATGTATTGCCATTTTTAGAAAAACTACGAAAATTGTTGGCAATCACCGATTTAGAAGAAAGTTTCCAGGTATCTCTACACTGTTGAAATTTTTCATCTGAAACTTCCAGTTCACTTCTTCGAAATTCTTCATCGAGTGACAATTCTACTGAAACTCAAAAGAATTTCGGAATTGAAAATTCATAAATTCACGCAAACATGAGTAATTGACCAATGAAGATAGTCCGTCTTACGCAACTGTGCCCTAGATAAAAGATATTGTATATTAACATGGTTATCTTGTCTCAGACATACACTCAAAAATTAATAGAAAACGTGCTGAAGAACGTAACACTTAATGAATCGCCCAGGGATACTGAGTTTAGGAAGCATTTCCAACTTGAGATCGTGGAGCTAGCATGCAATATATAGGATTAAAAATATGCTGAGATGAATCATTGGAGAATCTTAGGAATTCGTTCACAGATCCCGAAAAGCATATGTAATTCTTCTCTTCTATTGTTATCCAAGAATTTGTTTATTTTCAAATTCATCGAGTACCCTCATATTTGATTAATTTTGTTTCCATAGGATTCCGGTACATATGAAACCGGTTCTCATGTGTGTCGGTGCTCGCAATGCTGACGATGCACCATTGGAAAGACTTCTTGAGAAGTTCTTCGGTATCGGAGATAACCAAATTATGATGGCAATTGTATATACCTCTGATAGTAATACCTTGAGGTGGTATTTATTTACCATGCTCGGAGTTGCGGGAAGCTCTGATATAGAGATGGCAATTTTTACTACTGATCTCGCAAAAGTTATCGATGTTGTTCTCTCAGGAAGTGACGAGGCTGTCGAAGGAGCTTTCAATTTCATTATTGACAAACAGATCAAATTTACGAAGTATAAGAGATTAGCTATTGTTGGCCTATTTGGAACGGAAAAAAAGGGGCAGTTTTGCATAACGAAGTGTTAGATATTGGCCTCTGCACTCATAAGCCGACTTGAAGGATTATGATGATGAAAAGGGTACAAATGAAAAGAAACTTCACCGATAGACTCCATTTATTGTCCAATATTTCCATTCTCTTTGCAGGGTCATCTTCAGGGGTGTATTTATTCTGCAAACTATAAGATGGAAACAAAAAATCCGTTCCGAAGAATAAACTGTAAAATAATCAATAAAAACGCCAGATACAATTCTTCTTGATATTGCGCTAAGATAATGAACCAAAAAGTAACGATGAAAATGATCTAGATGCAATTATCTGGACTTATAGTTTAAACAATATAATCGTCCCTGATAATGACCTGTGAAGGACTATCGGAATACTGGGCAAAAAAAATGACTCCATCGCTGAGGTTTCTCTCGTCTCTCAAATCCTTTTCTTCATCATAATCCTTCAAGTTTGCTAATGACACGTTTGATAAAATTCAATAGGAAAATGTGGGGTTCGGTGAAAGATAAAAGGGTTTTGTAAGGTATAACACTTGGAATTCGTGTACTATATCGAATAAGATTTATTCACAGCAATGTAACTTTGGTTTACACCATGAGAGCTGGAACGAGAGTGAGCTCCCGCAACAACGGTATTAGGTCATCCCATCGAGGATGTCGGAATTATTACGAATCGTCGCGAGGATGTCTTGCGACAAGGACAACGATATATCGGCGATACGTGTCACGGTACCAAATTCGGTTGCTAAGCCGAACTCGAAAACAATACATTGAAATGGTGTGAAATAAATATAAAAGTAGCTTCGCTACAAAAAACTTAGCGAAATCGCTGGCAAATTCTATTGGAATTCTATAGAAATTCTATTGGGATTCTATCAAAATGCTAGGGAATTCCGTTAAAATTCTATTGTTTTTACGTCGATTCTACGAGATATTTGATAGGAAAAATTAATAGATTTCGGTTTTTTTTTTCATATGAATATTCTTTTGGAATTTTTTCTATAACAATACTTGGGCATGAATCGTCCAATTTTTTTTCCCTCGGATCCTGTAATGCAAAACTAAACAAAATATAGCGGACAAAATGTAGAAAATCGGCGCCTAATAACTTTAATAGAAAAAATTTGAAGAGGAAAACTAAAGCAAAAAAAATAGAAATCTGTTGAGTTTTTCCTATCGAATATCTAAAGAAATCTGCACAAAAAGCAAATGGAATTTAACGAATATTCCCTAGAATTTTAATAGAATTCCCTTGGTATTTCTCGAAAACTCAAATAGAATTTTCTAGCGAATTCGCTAAAGTTTTCTATTGAATTTTTGAATATATGGACTACAGAGAGGCCAATACCCAACATTTCATGCAAACATCAGTCAGAACCTATCATTGAATTTTGCATAACATTTGCTGTTTTTCAGCTTTGGAAATTCGAGCAATATAGACACGCTATCTCCGCCATCGGCCGCAGAATAACCACCAAAGCACAATTGGCAAAGGTTAATAGACATTTTCTTCATCATAAAAAAGTGAAAATTGAACATTATCGCTAGCTGCTTTTTCTTCAAAGTTGCAGTTGAAAAAGTACCCAATGAATTCATAAAGAGCGTCGGCGCTAAGGGGATCAAGTTAGTGCAGGAAAATCATCAGCGTCAACCATCAGCGTCAGCGCTGAGGGAATTAAGTTAGCGTAAGAAAATCTCGATTACGCCGAGACGATTTCCTGCTGTTTTTCGGCGGTAAACGATACCGTGGTATATGAATAAAAAACGCAATCAAAGTCCGATGTACTATTATCTATCCTTCTACTTGTTAATTAAACAGATGATGGTTGACAAAGTGGTCCCTTTTCTCTAAATTGGGTTTCCCAACACAATCGGATTTGAATGGCTACAATGAACGTATCTACGATGAGGTATACAATTAAAACAGAAAATAGCTTCAGTTCAAAATTGTTTTATTATCACTTTTATATGGAACAATATAGCTTTACACGTATGAATAAATGCTATAGGATTTCCTATAGGAAAAAAAAAAATTCTAAGAGAATTAGAATTCAGAGAGAAAAAATTTCCGCTTCACCCAGCCGGGAATCGAACCCGGGTCTCCCAGATACGCGCCGGGCACTCTTACCGACTAAGCTACCAGGAACCACAGAAATTCACTCTCAAATTCGCCTCATACACCTGTAGGAAAATCCTATAGGAAATCCTATAGAATATCCTAGAATATAATACTTGATAGGAAATCCTATAGAATATCCTATAGGAAATCCTATGGAGAATTCAAACATTTTCTTTAGGATTTATCTAATAGGATTTCCTATAGGATTCCCTATAGAATTTCCTATCAGATTTATGACCCTCATCCTGACCTTTGTGACCGATTGATTTCGAGCCTCAATTTTGTGTGTTACTTTCTATAGAAAACCCCATAGTAAATTCTATAGAAAATCCTATAGGAAATCCCATTAGAAAAATTCTATAGGAAATGTTCGAATTCGCCATAGGATTTCCTATAGGAAATTCTATAGGATTTTTTCATACGTATACTGATTATAGAAACTAGTGTCTTATCATTGTTTGTTTCATAGGAATTTTCGATATTGAAAGAAGTATCAATGAAAATCGTGGCAGGTGGAGTCGATGACTTGATATATCGGACTCTCATATATCGATATTCTATAAATCGATACCAAAATATCGTTCAAATTAATTGTTTTTGGTGAGGTATGAACTTGCGAAAATCATATCTCACGAGTGTCATACCTCGCACGATCCATGCCTTGTGAGGGTCATACGTTGCAAGGGAGGGGATGTGAAGCGGGATTAAATGAATCATCTAAGAAAACAAATGTTCTTCAACAATTTTTGTCTTTCGAAAAGGATATCACCACCCAAAGTCCCACTCTGCATCGTCGTCATGAAAATAATAAGTTCATTTCGGTGCTGAAATGAACCACCCTCTTTTTTTATTGTTTCTTCATTTTTTGAAACAGACATAAGGCTCAACTTGAAAATTGAGTAAAACGATCACAAATTTCAGACGAAAGAGTCAAGCGGAAACGGTTGAATGATTCAGGTGGAGAAAACCAGTAAGATTTTTCCATTATTCACTTTTTACATATATCAATAAAATATTTCTTCATAAGTTATTGAAATATGCTAGACGGTTTTTATTCACTCCAGGGAGTAGAGGGTCAGTTGCTCGAGGTAATCAATAAGTTTCAGTCCTAAATCTCAATTTGTTGACTATGTTCCCTATACCCTAAGAATTTTTGTGAGAGAACATCATATAGCGCGAGTGTTGACGGGTTAAACTCTTGAACACTGTAGATGGTCACCGTAGTGCAGTTGAACGTGAAGTGAAACCCGACCGGCAACGTTCCCTCGGCTCCTAACTATTACAAGCACGCCCCTATGGGTGGCAGCACCTATCACTGCGGCTTCGACAAAACGATTCTAACAAGAAACTATTCATGCCGTGTAATAGTAAAATTTGAAAAGTCTTGCAATCGGTTTCTGAGATAATTGCGTTAGAATGCTTGTCCATACGGAGAGTCAGAAGAATTATTGTGGCATATTATATAATATAATAAGTGCTGCAGTCTTATCAGCCCATTTTAATTTCATACAAATAATTGTGTTTCTATTCGTGATATTGATTGATAATACCAGTTTAAAAAATTGCCAAAAATCGTTTCTGTTGTTCTCACATTCTGTAATCGTGCTTTCTAGATATTTTTCGGCATAATTGCTTTTGAATAATTGCAACTGATACGAACCTAAGACCTCGTCAAGAAGATGATCAGAAGTATTGCCCCACAATCTCATTACTTTCTATCATTTTTAATTTTTGAAACTCCGAACTTTATGAAAAGATATCTATTTGGATGTGGAAGGGAGTACGATCTTCGGATTGATGGAGGAGAAACTATGAATGATGTGATTAGGCGGTCAGAATTTTCTTGACCTCAACGATGAGAATAAGGAGGGAGGGCGTGGAGTAACTCAGTTTACTAATTTAGGGGTGACGCTTGTCTCAGGTAGAAAGGTGCGTAGAGGAATGGGATACAGTGTTCGTCTGGAAGAGATTAAGTCATAAATGCGTGAAATTTTTGCTTTCCTTTGAAAACTCTTGTCTCAAATTCGAGGGAAAACACGTGGATCGCGATGAAACGTATTAAATTGTAAAATGTCTGAAGATATTTCCTTTATATACAATATTTTATAACGGTCAGAGCGACTTTGTAAGGAAAGAGAATTTTCATGGTTTGAACATTACGGTCAGAAGATTTACTTCAAGTTTTTGTTCCAAGAGAAATAAATTGTGTTTTTAAAAAGATCAAATGCAGCTGGCGAACTTAATAGTTGGGGAATTGGCCCTGGAGTATTGAATTGCTAGCCGTTTGAATAGTCTGGTAAAAATCCGGATTAAATTTTTTAATAAATGAGACATTCGACGTAGAGAAAATTCCGAAATAAAACTTTTCGGTATGAAACAATCACTGAAACATGAAAACACTCATAATAGGAGATAATGGATTCAGATAAATTCATTGCTCTCTCATAAATCCTATCCAAAATTTTCAAGGTCCTCTCACCATTCATTCATCCATGATTCTACATTCCTCATTGAAAACTTAATGATCATATTGGACTCAGGAAAAACAATTTCAATGAAGAAAGTGAAAAACTGCGTGAAGTCATCGTCATCTCAAATTCGAGAAGACAAGAATGAAATGTTATCGACTGTCTAACGATAAGAATACACCGGGATCGTGTGATCCCTCCCCCCAGCGGATGAATATGAAATTCTCCTTATCATTAATGTACACAAGTTGGGGGTTCATTTAGTTTGCGCATGAAACTTATTGCCCCCCATCCTTGAAAGCCCTGACGTTGTTTGGATTTGGATCACTTTCGAGTTTCTCACGATGATACTATGACAACACGATGATTGGAAAAGTGTACAGTGACTTCCAGGAATTAGCTAACTTTATAACCGCTTGGATAATAGGTATCTCTCTCCGAAGCTTTCTCGGTTATAGACAAATTCTTTTCCAAGTGTAACCTCCGCATATAACCAATAAATATATAGTAAAGAAATGTAAAAATTAAATGTATGAAGGTTACCAATAGTGTAAATAACCCGGATATGGGTTCTATACTTTAAACTAATAAAAAAAAATAGGTATCTCAATGTTTTATGGAGTCACACGGATCGGAGGCTATTATTAGTTATTTACACATGAATATTAGCTACAGTTGTTCTAATATTCCATTTTAATGAATGGAAGAAAATCAAGCCAAATTCATTTCGAAGAATTTTGAATTCATTTATTTCTAAATGTTTTTTTTTGTTTCCGAATGGAAGAGTTGGAATGGTTCAAATTCAAGTTTCGGATTTTTTATGGTATATAAATCTATGATGATCCAAAAAGTCGGAATACGCCATCTTTAGATGGAAAACTTTTTCTTCAATTGCTCTATAATAAATTGATGGAATTGATTTTTTTTCAAGCATAGGTATTGTGCCTTATCCATCGATATTCATTCAAATTTTATCTATGTATTATATTTTTCAAGTTTTTGAAAAATTGGTTGTCTCACCATAACTCAAAAAAATGTTCGGAATTCATTAAATGATGGCTTGAAAACATTCTTTGGATATCTCTTCGACCAAATTCAAAGATAAAGACGATAACTGTAATCGTTGTTTTGGTTTGTAGAATAATTTTCAAAAATTTTGTATTTTATAAAAATTTCAATTCCAAGGATATCTTTGGATATCATGCTCTAAATTGATTCAATGCTAGCTGAAAATATGAGTTCAATGCCACTCTGTCAAAGTGAAAAGATCGTTACGATACCTATATTCGTTGGTTTCATTTTGATGATGATTTTTGTAAATCTAGAATTTTTCGAAAATTGCTCTGAAAGTGAACTTTTTGATGGTTACTTCAAAAATGATGTTTTGGAAAATTTGGGAAATTGTTCTCATAGCTTTCAAAGGTTTATTGATTTTCCATTTTTTAAAAATCTCCTTCCACTGATTATTTAAATTACAAAAAAGAACATTCAAATTTTATTCAATTATGATTAAAACGATCTACTTCCACTTCACTTTCATAGAAAAAGCGGATGGTATAGATAGATATTATTTCATATTCGTAATTTCATCAAATATTAAACTAAATAAAAAATATAACACAATTGATTAAAAAAGAAATTTCATTGAATTAAAAAAAATTATATATATATCGATCATTTATATACTCTAGAAGTATGCGATGTGCAAAATGACCATTTATTGGCAAAAAACTACTATATTGATATAAATTGAATTTTCCACTTGTTAAACATTGTTATTATGATGAGAAGCAATTTTCCGTAAATTTTTATTTCAGGATAATGTGTGTGTGTAAATAACGATCTTTCTCTATCGCAAGAGATGAAAAGAAAAATTTATTTTAAAAAAATGTCGATTTTATTTTCAGAATTTTGTTTTGTATTGTGAAATACTCACTTCAGTCTTTCAGAATACTCCAATAAATTCGGGGAAAGAATTCCACTGAACCCCACAACTGTCTCAAAATATCACAGAAACTTGTAAGAAAATTAATAAACACTCTAATTACAACAGAAAGAAAACCAATTTTTCACCACTTGTTGCGCGGCTTCCACGCGCGCTGTATTGCTGAATGTACGAAGTTTGTAGTGCCGAATGAGTTTTACGCGGAGAAGTCCGCTTCATCGTCGTCACACGCTTGGTTAGTCTTTCACGACTCTTTCCAGTAAGTAGTCTGTGGTTGGTTTGAGGCATTTATAGCCTTCAACTGCCCCACGAGCTCTTCTCCCCTCCTGTGATACTGAGGGACTCACACGAGTGAGTGATGCTGTGGGGTAATTCCCCGGGTCATTTTTTCTGTATCAATGGAATGTAAGATTCATTGGAGAATAGAGAATCCACTCTCGAAAACCCCACGCACGAAAGAGTTTAATGGAAAAACCTAGCGAATTCGTTAGCAAAATCTATTGGATTTCTATTGAACTTTCTATTAGTTTCTGCCGATTCTAGTAAAATGTTCAATAGAAAATATTGAATAGAAAAAGTCAATAGAATTCGATTTTTCCATATAACTTACGCTCTTCAGATATTTTCTATAGAATGTCCTCGACATTCTAATTTTCTAATTTTCTTTCATTCTATTTTCCTTTTCTTCCCATCAAGAAAATCAAACAAAAACTTGGAAAGTTGGAACCGGGAAAATTCTATAGAAAATACCTCAGTAAAATAAGTTGTATCGAAAAAACAAATTTTTTTCTTTAGTGCAAACGTAATTTTATATTCAATCAAATTGGTTCAATTTATTGATTAGTAACACAATGATTAAATGAAATAATTCCGAAAAAATATATTAAAATCTACATAAATAGCTTTTTCATGTTGTTATGTTAATGACGCAGTGCGGTGACTGCGAAGTGAGATAATTTTTATTATGGAAAATAACACTCTTCCCCTTTGTAATGAGTCTACACCAACAAGGAGGTTAATTGATGAATTAATGGCGAAGTTATGAACACAAAAAAGTCAATTGTCCAGTTTGCCCGACGAATCTCCATGAACTCCATGGAGAAGCGAATAAAATTCAGTTCACGAATAAGTGATATTTATCAAAGTTAGATGGGATACAATGGGACAAATTGCAATTTTTGTGCTCGACTTTAATTTTTGATGTCTTGCTCGATAATCATAATCGATGGCTCCTAAAGCAAATTACCTAACTCAGAAAACATTTTCAAACTCAAGTATCTCAAGAAGAATATTGACAGAACTTTGTATCTCAGAGGAGATGACAGTAACCAAGTATCTCAGAAAAATTTCAAAAATATATAACTCAGTAACTTCAATTAAATACACGGAGAGAAATTTCCTAAAAAAATTCTAGTGCGAGTACTGGAAAAAATCACAATCCACCGGCTGTGAAAAATTCTAATGTTATTAAGGTAAAATTTCTTGGTATTTCTGGTAAAATTTCTGGGGATTTCTGTGAAATTTTCAAAGAAATACGGGGAAAAATTCACGTACCGGCACTGGAGTTTTTCCTGGCCATCACTTTGCGCCTCTTTTCCCGTGCCAGCACTAGAATTTTTCTAAAAAATTTCTCAACGTGTACCGTCTAATTTGCTCGATGCCTTTATCATTTTCATTATTATTCCTCGGATAGAGTTCCTACGAATATTTTCGTACGCGGACCTACTTGTACGGGTTCACATTTTCGCCGCTCGACAGAAGCTCCTTGGGAGAGATAGGGCTCGCAACCCATTTACATGGGTTTCTATCCCGTTCGGTAGATAGAGTATTCAAGTGCTAGACTTCCCAATACTTCTTGTTTGGGGAATATTTCATACCGGTGGTCAGTTGTTAGAAAACCAAACCCGTATGGCTTTGTAAATATTTAATCAATTTAGTAATTGGTAACTTGTTCTCATCTCATTTCTTTTAACATTAATTTTTCATTTAGTTGGGTAATGAAGGGGTGGGTGAATCATTTTGAAACTACTCGTTCATTTTACCTAATTGGTTTTTTGCTACTGTATTATTTAATATCTACGAGAATTTTTCCAATTATCGATATTAGCTTTTCGGCATTAGCGATCTGTATGAACAGAAAAAAACTATTGGGAAAGAAAACCAAAAGTATTGAGATATTGCAACCCTTGGGGCCTTTAGGGTCATGAGGGCCATAAGGGTCTCAAACGCCACCTAGGTTACAAGAGACAAGAGGATCAAAATCCCTTATTTCATATTGTTATTTGACATTGTTATGAGTTTTATAGTTATGAAAAATAATAGTCAATAACAATAATAATAATAGTTATAATAGTTGATAATAGTTTTTAACTAATGAGAGAAAAAATGGTGTTAAAAAAATTCAATAATTATAATTGTTGTATGGATTTGAGAATTGAAATTCCAAAACGACAACATGTAAATTTCAAGTATGTTATTGTTAAAAATTTCGAAACTGCAACAAATATCGGCATGATTTCTCCGCTGAATCTGTTAGTTGTTCTCTGTTAGCGTGCAAAAAGGCTTTCCTCTCCTGAATTTCCCAGTGACGTATATTCCAAGAATTTTAGAGTAGCATTGGCCACTTCGATCAGTCAACAATCAAACACTTCCTCAGTCGAATCATTATTCTTCTGACTGAAATCGGTTATAACTCGGTCTAATGATATACTGTAATTCTCATGATGGAACAGAAGCAAATAAGATTCAATGATCAAACACGATATTTCATATTCTTGAGAGGAGAGTCAACTGAAAAATTTGTATGGAAATTCACTGCGAAAGATTTGCATGGAAATTGATCGTTCCTCTACGTAGGTAACTCCGCACACCTTTCGATTGTAGACTAGAATCAATAATATTTCATTGCTTCTTGTCTAATTGGTTAGTTGCGTGGAGGTGTGCTAGGATAAATAAAAGCCAAACAAGAGATTCATCCGGTGTATTGCAGCTTCAACTATTATCAAGATTCAGGAAGATAAAAATTCTCGCGTAATTTTATTGACGGATTTGAGGAAGTCATTATTAAAGAAAACCATTGGATAAAGGAAAAACAGTCAAGTCAAAATAAAGCTTTGGAATTATTACTTGAAGCGTACAAACACATCTTAATTAAAACCTTCATCTATTATCGTAGTTCACGTATAGAAAACATTCATAGAACAACCGAGCACATTCGCTAGACAATTCTATTGGATTTCTATTAGTTTTTAGCCGATTCTACAGAAAATAAGAATAAAATAAATAAAATAAAGGAAATAAATAAAATAAATAAAATAAAATAAATATTGTATAGAATTTTCTTGGCTCAAATTCTTCAATGTTTTTTGTCTGATTTGCCTGAGGAAAAGAAAAAGAAACAAGTGGGAAATTGCTTTTATATTAATATAGCATATTTTTGTTGCTCCTAATAAATTAGTAATATGCTTTCGCATAGTCATTTTGCACATCGTCTGCTTCGATACTATATAATTCATCGTTACATTTAATTTTATTAAATTCAATGGAATTTCTTCTTTAATCAATTGTGTTATATTTTTAATATAGTTCAATATTTTATGAAATTTTAAATATGTGTGACGTTTTGAGTTTTACCCGGAAGTAAAACTCAATGCCAGTTCTTTTCACTATTTTTATTCTTTGATATTTGGTTTGGTTGTCACTTCGACCTCGACTAGCTTCGGCGGTGAGCTCACGGGGGATTCGCTCACTCGGTTCGATGTCTCCGAAGGATATGGGAAGGGTTGGAACTCGGAATAATAATACTCGCGTATTAGTCGGTAAAAGTATGATGTATTAACTATGGATTACCACCAATAAACTACACGATGGAATAGATGGGTTGGTATCACGCGGTTCTAAGGGGACTCGCCTTGGGACTTTGACTCTTGTGTGGCTTAAGGCCGGAGCTTAGAGATCCGCTCTGTTTAGCTCCTGATTGTACTCTGCTCTCTGGTGAGTCCAGAAAACTCGTCAAAGCTCGTCAAGGGCCCAAGTTGCTTAGCTAAGCAGTCTCACGGTTTTCTGTACTAATATTGTCTTGTGCCATCATTGACACAGACTAACACAGTCAAACAGTTCAGGACACCTGAACCGGACTTGCACAAACCGTGGGACTGCTTACCATGATGTCCACATGACACCATGGGATTGCTGACCAATGTCTGGGTGCCAGGAAAGAGAAATCACATTTCTCGTTCCCACCATCCAGCATTGTATTATTATTTAATATAATTATTAACTAAATCGACGTATTGATCGATCCCAATACGTCACATATGCAATAATATGAATTTGTACCATCGAGATTGGCGGTAGCGTATCGGCTAAGGAAAAGTTTTGACTCTGACTGTAAAAAACTGGCCGAATGCTGCCGTGTGTCTGCACACGAAGCAACTGCCCCCTCCACTACCTCCGAGTCAAATCCATTAAATAAAACGCAAACATGACAAGCTAGGTGAAAAATACTCTTAGTTACATTATATGAATCGGCCACAAGCTTCGCATTGATGTAACTATTTTTTGTTCGAATCACTATTTAAAAAATTGCGCGCATAGCAACGGGTTTATATGCAGATTCTCGCATTTCACATTATCTGCTAGCATTTTTTTTGGTATGAAGTTGGTAGCAGTGCAATACAACCACACGCACCAAGGAGGGAGCCCGGGAACATTCAAACAAATTGAATTTGGTGCATGAATGATAAATTCTACAGATATTTTGTAATTGTGTTCCGTACGTAAATAAATTTTCGAAAGTTATGGGATTGCATTTCAATAGAACGTCCTATTTCGTTAGCGAAAAAAAATGAAAAGTAGTTTTCATTCCATTTGGGAAAACAGAAATAAAAGGTCAGGAGAATAACCATGTGGCTGTTTTGAAAAAAACTTGCAAAATCTCCTTAAAACACAAAAACAAATGTTTTTGCAAAAAAAACTGTGCCAAGAAAAAGTTTTGTTTGATTCTTACTGAGCAGTAGAAATTTTTGAAAAATACAAAGAAATGAAAAAAGCCAAGTCAGAAATGTCAAATGAATGGCCATAGGGCACAATCAGATATCTATGAGAACAATATTCCTAAATCGAAGGAGGATTGGAAAAAAATCTCTACGAAATAAAAAATCAGTAGAAGCAGGACCAACGTCTTTGGCGCGTAGTTTTTCAACTCACTATTACAGTATCTCACAGTATCTATTTAATTCTCTATGTTCTGATCCGCGCTAAGGACGTTGCTCCTGCTTCTACTGATTTTTAATTTCATAGAGAATTTAGAACATTTTTTGACTTATGGTAAGACAACCGATTTTTTTTTAATTTAAAAAGTAAAAAATATAATGTATGGATGAAATTTTGATTAATGTTGATGAATGGGGCTTAGCAATACCAACATTAAAAAAAAAGAAGATTGAATTCCATCAATTTATTAGGGAAGAATTAAATGGAAAGTTTGTGACATACATACGGACTGGATCTAAAAATGGCATATTCGGACTTTTTGGATCATAATATGTTGATATAAAACAAAAAATCTGTAATTTAGGTTTGAGCGATTACAATGCCTCCATTCTAAGGCCATAAAATGAGAAAAACTTAGAAACTTTGAGACGAGGAAATTCTATAGAAAATATCTCAATAGAATAAATCGGATAGAAAAATCGAATTCCACTGACTTTTTCTATAGAATATTTTCTACTCTATAGAAATATGTCTAAAACTAATAAAAAGTTCAATAGAAATCCAATAGAATTGTCTAGCGGATTCGCTCGGTTTTTCGATTAAATTTTTACGTGTGTGCTGTGATGCGATATCAATTAATTTATCTTCATTCCACTAATTCTCTGGTCATTTTAATTGGTTTTAATATCATTGAGTTATTTTCATACGTGCCACATGTTCTTTCAACCTTCGACTTAGTTCAGGAATATTTGATCACAGATTTGATGAGGAATTTTAATTATTGACGGAATGCTGGTATAATTAAGGGATTTCTTTGAAGACAAATAACACGAATAGAATCAGTCGTAAATCCTGAGTTGTTGACTGAATTGATTCGGTTATCAATTTGGATACGAAGTTATTGCCTAGTTCCCTTCTGACGATTACTTTTTCATCACGAATAATAATAATAATGATGATAGTATTAATAATATTAAAGGTGAACAAAAAAATTAAATTTAATATAGAAAAGTTGATTTAAATTGATCGGATTCGTCAATTCTAAAATTTATTTTTGAAAATTTTTAGTTTCTACTTTTCAAGTTTTGGAGATAAATTTTGTTTAGTTGTTTCGTCATTTCTTCTTTATTTCTAATATTATTTTCCTGTTGAATTTACTTTTAGAAAATTTGCAATATTGATTAACTGACCTTGCAAAATTTACATTGTGTTCTCGGAATGAAATGGTTAGAGAATAATTAATATAATGCAAAATTTAATTTCAAGCATATATATTATTCATGAATTTGAAAAAAAAATTGCTTATGCAATTTTCAATTGAAAAAACCGATGATAGGAAATTACTACACATTTAGACGCTATTTATATCACTTCAGAATCATGAATCGTCTTTGAAAAAGAGTGAAGAATATTTCTAATTTGCCTCAATTCCCTCACAGTGTCGGTAATTCATACATAAACATCACCGTATAAACTTGAGATGTAATTATCCAATATTTACATCACGGAACAATGAAAATAATATGGATCAAACAGCCATTGTCAGTGGAACGAGCACGTGGCGGTGAACCTGTCCGTCCGGTCATCAACGACCGACGAAGGACTTCCCCAATTCATTCTCCTATCACCGCTGCATTATTTTTTCTCTCTGTGTTCTTTTCTTTAAACACAAAACCGGTTCAACCGGTCTAAGTTTCAACTATTTAACGCAAAATAATGTATTTGATGCGTCAACTGCACGGGCAAAATTTACATGAAATCATGGGATGCGTAGTACGCAATGCCAAGTTTTTACTAGTGAAATTAAAATCCATACAATTGTCAAATTTGGAAAATTGTATGGAAAAATATGCAAAAATTTTCGCTTTGAATTTTTAAAAATCTGCAGAAAAGATTCAATTTTTGGAAAAAGAAGAAATGTATTCAATCCCCAAAAATTCGAACGATTACAATGCACGGAGAGAAATATTCAAGAAAAATTATGGAACATTTCACGTAATCCGCAAGCGAGAATCGTTTTCAGTGAATTTTTATAGGAATATAAGAGAATAAATCTGAAACGTTCAGTAAATTTTCGGGTCTGTCACCGAACAAATACGAAAAAGTCACGTAATTTTTCTGGAAGTTGTAAAATCTAACAGAAACTTCAAGACTTATTATGCCTCAGAACATGAAAATGGATGTTTAAGAATTTTTACGAAAAGTTCCGGAAAAATTACGGAACGTGTTGTTAAAATCTCCCCCTCACGGTGACTCATGGCTAGTGAGGCGTCGGACGGATGTGTAATTTTTACGGAACAGATCGAAGAATTTACGTGACAATCGACACTTTTTATTGAATTTTACTTCGCTCCCAGATTACGTTTCGAAACGTAATTTTTTCGTCTTTTTTCTGGTAATTTTTATTGAATATTTCTCTTCGTGTGCTTCCCTTCGAAAGCAGAAAACATTATCTCCCATTGAAAATTATGAATTAGGCGTAAAAATCAATTACCCCACTCATCACGGAAAATCCTCCTACTTTTTATAATAGACGATTCCCAATCACTTGAACAACAATTAACCATTTTTCATTATGCCCATTATCTTCATCGTAACGTACTAATTACTGTAATGACAGCTTGACACTATGTATTGATCGTGAAGCCGATTGGAAAGAGGAAATAATGCTCCTGGCATCCATGAAGTCACTTAATAAACCCATCAGACATCACGTCAATGAATTTTCCTTGCTTGTAGTCTTTCGACAGCGAGCGGTAAACCCGGAAAGGCAACTGGCTTAGAGCTTGTGGCAAGGTCGTCTCAGTGTGCATAAGCCACAATGCAATACGTGTCTGGAATTTATAGTTGGATCAAAGTTTTAAGTTGTTTTCCTCAAAAAATGCAGTGATTTCATCTATTTGTTTGTTTTATTCTGTAACAGGTGTGGTGACGCACAAATAAATGGAGATTAACGATAAGGTCACGCATGATCAGTGAAGCTGAAAGCCGCCACGGACTCACCACTATGTTATGTATTAAATTTCAATGCAATGATGAGGAAAAAAATATACATATCAATTTTCGCTTTTTTCAAATTGATTTTTTTGTCTTCAATTAATTCATTTTTTCATTGATAAAATTCAAAAGAATAAAATGGATTCCATCGTTGATAAATGTTGTGAAATTCCTGACAATTCCCTCACACTAATTACCCGTAAATTAATACGAATTATTACGTTTGAATTCCTGGAGACGATGATGAACACAAAAACGTGCTTCTTTTTTTTAATTGTAGGAAAAAATAAATATTGCGGTATTTCTTCCTAGGCGGGGAAACGAGAAAAAATGTTAGCGTAGCTCTACCGCTTTTTGTTTCGAGCAACGTCCTTGGAGCATCCAGCCATGGTCAAGAACCTGCCCATGCGGTTGGAAAGCATGCGATTCCCGCCACTCTATTTTACCACTGCATTATCTCCGTCCGCTTGACTTGGCTTGTTCCGGGGATTTTAGTGACAGAGACACGAGCTCATCCGGCTAGGGTTAAGTAGCTGGTGCCTGTACCGCCCGTACTTCTCAGGATTGACTGAGAATTTTTTTCTTTTTGCTTTCGAATGGACGCTTTGTAATTGTTCAAAATTATGTTTCCAAATTTTTGTGTCAGGGTAACTAAATATGGTCTAAAAAGTCTAAATATGCGATTTTTAGATGGTGTCTGTATGTATGTATGTATATATGTATGTGTGTGTACTTTTTTTCAATTTTTTTTCTCGCAATTTTCTTTATAGAAACTTGATGAAATATCATTAATTTTTCCATGGATATAGACGTTAATAGGCTCTATTCATCGAAATCAATTAAAGTTGAATTATTCATAGAGTTTGTGAAATATTGGTATTTTTTCAAAAATCGATTTTTCGACGGTCAGTGCAATAATTGTTATCAGAATGAAATGAATCATGGCTTAAAAAATTTGTATTGATAGCCTCTTGATTCTATCAGAATATTATGCGCATTGCGTCTATCACTGTAGATGCTACACCATATAGTTTGTGAATTAAAAAAAAAATTTTTTCATGATAAACTGGAAAAAGCAATAGTCATATCAATGAAATCATGGCTGAAATTTTGATGCTTTCTCGATGAAGTGCACAGATGATGAAAACAGCATAACTATTTATTAAGTAGCAATATGAAGCTCCAGGTCATATGGAGGTCATATAAAAGTTGTACAGGGTTATATGGGGGTTATAGGAGGTCATTTGGAAGTTATCTGAGGTCATATGGTGTCATAATGGGCTCATATGGGATGATACAGGGTCATATGGGTTCATATGGGGTGATATGAGGATCACATGAGGTTATACGGGAGTCATATGGAGGTCATATGTGGTAATATGAGGGTCATATGGGGGTTCTATGGGCTCATACAAGGGTAATATAGGGATCATAAGGGAGTCCTGTGGGTGTCACTATTCAAAACAATAAAAAATAAGAGTAATAAATTTAAAAAATTGAAAATCCATTCGGAAGCATATTGCTAATTTGTTAGCAACACAAACTATACCCATATAGAGAAAATGCGATTAGCCACTTGCTTTATTATGCAAATATTGAGGGGATACTCACTCCATAATTGAGTGACGCTATGATTTCGCAATGCAATCGACTTCGGGTGATTTCAACAATGATTTCAGGGATTTCGGAAAGAATGATTTCGGTGACTTTGTGCGTCACGGTAGGTGATTTCATGATTTCGAATCATTTCATTAATTCGAATTCAATGATTTCAGGAAAAAAAGTTGATAAATAATAGAGATGGGGCAAAACGGGTTGTGTCAAATTATGAAAATCAAAACTGGCAATAATAACTGGCAAATAATAACGAATTCGTTTGATTCCAGTCCGCCAATCTTGAGGTAATGACTATGAAAAGCGGTCCATTTTCCCAAGTGGAAATTCCGGTCAGGCTTTGATCAAGTATGGATCAGGCTAGACCTGGCCACTGATCAGGTATTGATCAAATTGACGGATCCGGTCTTGATCAGACATGTTACGCCTCTGACCAATGCGGATTTGATCAGGACGAATAGATCCGAACTTGATCAAGTCAACTGTATGAAAACCGGATGACTTGTCTGTCAGTATCAATAACAATTATCAATGATAATTAATCCAAAACAAAAGATAATTCAATTCTTTCACCGTAGGCCGCCTGTCTTAATGAATCTCCACTGTTAGTACCTCTGAAAAAACTTATCATTTTTTTACCGATGCTGAGGATCGAACCGGGGACCTTATGATTACTAATCCTATGCCCTAACCACTACGCTATCGCGCTATTACTATTGAGTAAACTGTACATTGCCTATATGATTTGTATCGGGGTATTCGTTGAATTTACGATTATTCCTGATCTCGCGGATGTGCGTGGGTATTCTCAGAGATAAAATACGTTCAATTCAATTTTTATTTATTTCATTAATGAATAATAATAATGATAACAATAACACTAATAAATAAATAGATATTTGGTGATTTTTTTTCTCTAGATCATTTACGTGTAAGTTTGATACTCCTCTAATACGTATTTACGGCATCATCATCCCTCCCTTCTGTACATTTGAGAAGGGCTGGCTGTTGGTTAAATTGATTAATTAAATTAAATCCTTTAAATTGAATTAATTTAATTTAATTTATTTTAATTAGAGTATAATGATCCTTTTTAAAGATTGAAAATAATTATTGATAATTGTTGATAAAATTTAATTTGAATAGTATAATAATAGTTAATTGAATTATCCGAAAAACTTATTGAAGTCAATGTCAGGTGGACCAGATCAGAATCTGATCATTTTCTCTTCAATTGACCCCGTTCAAATGCCGATCAAAGACATCAAATCCGAATTTGAATTAGGGTGATATCGTGTCTTCAGAACTTGATCTGAATCATCCTGCAGTTTTTCGGATCCGATCTACTGGATCAAAACTTGATCAGTGTCTACCTGATCAGAACTTGATCTGAATCCGCCTGTAGTTTTTCGGATTCGATCTGCTGGATCAGAACTTGGTCAGGTTCTCATCAGGCATCATCTGATCATGTCTACCTGATCAGAACTTGATCTGAAACCGCCTGTAGTTTTTCGGATCCGATCTGCTGGATCAGAACTTGGTCAGGTTCTCATCAGGAATCACCGGATCAGTCGCACCTTACAAAAACCTGAGCAAGTTCTGATCGTGCTTCAGGTGGGCCTGAAGCAATTTCCACTCGGGATAATTTCAACAGAAATTTTCAACTTTCACTCGTGGAAACATCGTCGAGAAAAATCCAAATCATTTCCTTCCGAATTCTTAAACTATTCCGACCCCAGAATTTAAAATTTTTCAAATTTTTAATTGGTCCATAATTGAATGGAATGCGAAATATGGGTTTGTTAGACATTTCACATCCATTGCGACCATTTCGATAGCAGAAAATTATCTTCATCAGTAATTATTGGCTATCTTATCAATTATCCGCGGCGTTTGTGGGTAATGCCGCCCAGGCTTTCTATAGGGCTGCGAGACTCTGCAGCTAGAGGGCGGCTCGATTGTTTGGGTAGTCGGTGGTCACTGGATCATCGGGCAAAGTGAGAAAATGTATTATTATTGATGTGAAATCTTTCTCAATATAGAACCAAATAATGGAAACGAAGGATGAAAATCGTAAAAATTATAACAGTTGGTCTGCCTTGCTCAAAAAAGTCATCAAAACAAGGTGGGCATATTGGATGCATTCCGGGCGGTCTTACCCTCAAAGTTCGATTCCATTTGAATTAGATAATTGAATGTCTTTAATGTTAATAAACAATCTGTCCTCCTCACATCTTCGAGTAAACACCTCGAAGAACCCATTCTAACCATTTATGACTCCTTGTAGAGTGGGAGGCTGGCGCAACCTGGCGCACTGAATCAAAAGTTATGTTATGGCAAATTTTGTTTAAAAAATGAAAAAAAAAAGAAAAATGGGGACTCCTGAAAAATCGAAAAATGGTTTTAAAAATATTTTCGCTCCTGAAGACATTCTGTGAAGGGTCAAGATGCATCCTGATTTTTTCCAGATTTATAATGAACTTTTTCATAGATTATTTGCATTTTGCAACTAAAATGGACTTTTCGGCGTTGGCGGCGAATCAGCTTTTTCGTAGTTCAACTTTGAGCGCGCTTGGCGGCTTGACGGTTGAAATTACGCAAATACCGCCACTGACTTTTGTGTAGGAAATTTCATGCTCTATAAATTGAGTCTTATGCATTTTTATCCTATCTATCAGGGTATCGTTGGCGTAA
Organism: Diachasma alloeum; assembly: GCF_001412515.2. Taxonomy (NCBI): domain Eukaryota; kingdom Metazoa; phylum Arthropoda; class Insecta; order Hymenoptera; family Braconidae; genus Diachasma; species Diachasma alloeum. The sequence continues at coordinate 1,479,041 of NW_021680361.1, forward strand.
AGCAAAAAAGTCGCGTGGACGCTTAATTTTGCAGTTTTGAATTTTTTAAAACAATTTCCCGGTTTGCTAAAATTCCAAAAACTTTGTGTATGTTTCATATCATTCTTCCGCATGATATCTCATGGTTTTTATCCTTCTTCTATCATCCTTGATTTCGGCCAAAAAAAAGTCCTTATTTGACTGGCCTATGATACAAAAGAATCATCTTCACGGAGAGAAATTTTCTACAAAAATGCTAGTACGAGTACTGGAAAAAATCACAATCCATCTGCTGTGAAAAATTCTAATGCTGTTAAGGTAAAATTTCTTGGTATTTCTGGTAAAATGTCTAGGGATTTTTGTGCAATTTTCACGGAAACACGGGAAAAAATTCACGTTTCCCCCAATAAAATTTCTAGTGCCGGCACTGGAATTTTTTCCTAGCCCTCACTTTGCGCCTCTTTTCCCGTGCTAGCACTCGAATTTTTCTAAAATTTTCTCTCCGTGTTCGCATTGAAATACCCATCCCCCAGTTGAGTATAAAATATACTTGATCCATAAGTTTCATTCTACCATGACATTTCGATGCGATATGCAGCAGCTCTGATCATTTTTTGTAAAATCATTACGTCACGAATAACATCGAAGTTTATGAGACGATAAATCACTCCGCGGAAGCATTTAGGATTGTTTCCAAGGGTTGAAACATTCCATCCCACTGCGCATATGTGCAAAAACAAATAAATCCGTCTTTACGAGATTCAACAAAATTTAGTGATACGAGATGAATCATTGAAGTTTACTCAGCGGAGGCAAATGTCGGGTAATAATCAACGATTGTAACAATATGCAGTTATATCGCACTTGATTGCCCGTCATTTTAAGAATCAGAGAAACAATTTTTCTCACTGATGATACAGATAGATTAAATTTTTTCCTTGATTTATTAACATACATTGAAATCGTGATTCAAGTTTTACTTATAATTGTGAATGTACCTGTTTTTTTCTATTTCGTAACATTCATCAGTGGAAAATTACTTCAAATGCAGGAAAAAAATTTTCATTGGATTGAAATGAATAGTTACTCCATGTTAATATTAATCGTAATAATACTGACATGTACTAAATGTATTGGTACTAAAAATAAATTATATTAGTTACAATAACAGAATCGCAGATTACGACAATGCAATACAATCTTGGATAGCACAAATTTCGTTCAATGTGATGTATGGCTCAATTCAAACATCAGCTTCATTCAAGAAAGCAATATTCAATTCGTTCCTCAATGCAATCATCTCCTAGGTGCGAATCTTTGATCAATTCATAAAAGTAGAAAATTTCTCGAATGGAGATTATGTTAGGTAGAAAAAAAATAAAACTTTTCCATTTTTGTGTAGAATACAAGTGACTTAATACCAAGGACTGCTTTATTTGATTTAAGTAAATATATCTTAAGAAGAAATAATTGATGTTCACCGTAAGATCTTATTTATTTAAAATTGGTTCAAGTATACAATACGTGTTTCAAGAAAGAAACACCTAAATAAAAATAATTTTTCTTATCAGTGTAGCTCCTCAAGTAATAAATGCCACGTAGTTAGGACGAGAATATCAGCCCGCGAAGCAACAAAGGGGTGAGGGGAGTCATAGGATCACAAAAACGCACAATCGGTTGTATGAAAGAAAGGGCTGATAAGAATAATGATAATCATAATATTCAGCTGAAGAAAATGATGGGCAAAATGATTATTCAGAATGATATTGCTAATTTATTATCAAAAATAACTGCGGCATATGAAGACAACAGCAGTTTACCACTCGTTTTTCTTTCCTTTAGTTTTGTATATTATAATGTAACCATTTAGTATTGTACAATGAAACAATTTTTATGTGTACAGCAAACGCTGAACAAAAAGTTCTATATTTGCAGCAATAAATAAGTCCAATAAATCTTTCACATTCTTGCCGTATGCCGTACAAAACATTATCCAGCTAATTACATCCTCGAAGCGGAATGATCAATCATTCCGGTTTCTCTCTTAAATGAACTCATCAGCTATGCATTATACTTTATAACAGAGTTTTTACAATAGGATTTAACGAGTCGATAGCATGAAAAAATGGAGTACTTTCAATGGATGTGATGTTGTAACGAAGTTTTGCGGTGTGGGAGGAAAAGTTCCGACTGCCTTCGCTGTTTCCCTTCGATTCTGTGAAAGACTCAATCTTCATTGTCGTTCATTTCAGAACCATTCATGTGTTGTCACGTTTGATCAATTCAATTGTTGATTTATCGATTCAGTCGATCTGATATAATTACTGGTGATGTTTCTATTGCACTTATCACAGAAATTATGAATAATTAATAATCAACAATTCACAAAGATTCACAAAAAAAATGGAAGAGTATAATGAAAGACTATTGAATTTTTTTATAAGTATGTAATAGAAAAGCCTGGCGAATTCGCTAGATAATTCTATTGGATCTCTATTGAAATTTCTATTAGTTTTTGGCCGATTAGGGTAAGCTACCCAGTAGATGGACACTGCCCTATAGATGGACGAGCTACTTTTGGATAGGAAATTACGCAAAAAAACACTGAAATGTGAATTGTTGCTTTGAATTTTCACCAACTGTCGTGATTCTTAACCTCTGAGTGACGATTTTTTTTCGATCAATTTTTTTTTCATTTGCTAAAAAACAAACGTCCATCTACTGGGCGGTTTTCTTAGGCGTCCATCTACTGGGCGGTTTACCCTATATTGAAATATTCAATAGAAAATATCTCTGAAAGTTCAGTAGAAATCCAATAGCTTAGTCTAGCGTATTCACCAGGTTCTTTTATTAAAGTTGTTCGTGCATGAACCTGTACTAATTCAAAGAGTATAGACCTTTCAAGATTTTATTGAAAAGGCCTGCACTTTTGAGTTTAAATTTTAAAGTAATATGTGAATTGTTTAAACTCAATTGTCGGAACTAGTCATGAGTAATAAGAGGAGTCTCACTAATGATACTCGGTTAAGATACTGTTGAATTTTGAATGAAGTTGTCAAAGAAACTTTGTTCATTCAACGAATATCACCAAGATATACATCTCCCTCAACCCCTCATGTATATTCGATCGTAAGCAGAGGCTCATCACTGACTTAGGCTTGACTTCCCATTTTCGATATGTCAGAACTCAAGCCAATATCAGACCAGATCTGCTTGCTTTCGGTAAGTTGCTACGGTGTTTCACAATTGCAGAGATAACGGCTACAGTAAACTCGAACCAACTTCGCCCTCCATAACTCATAAAACTTTATCAGTTTGGTATAGTAGAAATTTCCCACATTTGAAAACTTTCGATTATGAATGGGGGTCGGATGAATTCAAACGGAGGTGACACGACACAGTATCTGCTACTGAATTCACGCATGAAAAAATTCAGATTGCGGATCTGTTTAAAAAACGGTGGTCGAGGGATCGCTGAATTTGGAAAAAACGGTAGTGATGCCGCAAGACATTTCATGAGATATCACGAGACAAAACTTTGGGGAGATGATCTCGATCTCAATGAACCTGGAAATCTTTGCTCCAGTCTCAGTCTCAAAATACGCAATATCGACTCCTCTCGTGATGGCTCCAGGTCAATTTATTTCATTTCAGTTTTCAGTTTTTCGCGTTTTTCATATATAGAAAACCCGGAGGCGGCAAACCGAAACAAAAACTGAGATTTTATATTAAAAAATACGAAAAACTTGAGAGCGAGATGAGATAAATTGACTCGCTGACTCGAAGTGATCACGAAAGGAGTCGACACTGTGTATTTCGAGACCGAGACGAGAGCAATGATTTCCGTGTTTATTGAACACGAGATCATCTCTCCAAAGTTTTGTCTCGTGAAATGTCTCGCGGTATCACTAAAAAAAGGTGAGAAATTTAGGGGCCCTATAAGCCGATGCGTTCGAATAAATAATAATCGGATGCATCCATTCTTACTCATACGTCGATGGTTTGACTACGGAAGAAGAGTAACAGAGAGCAAGAATTTGTCTGTTCCAATTCTCTCGTACCGTCCATGGTCCTCTTGCGCATCCCTATTGCGCAGAGGAACCCACACACTATTTACACACGCTTAGATTGTCGATGGTGGGGGAAGTCAACTTCCCCAACTGAAATCTTAGAGAAGCAATATTATCACGCCCTTATCTTCGTTGAATCTACCGATGCTGCATATATGAAGTACATGTCGACACGTTAAGAACAGGCAAACGTATCTATATAGGAAACTTATAGAACTTACGCTAGTCTGTTATTAAGGTGTCGGTGTGCATTTGTGTGTGGTATTTCGATAATCTAAGTGGGAAGATGATGACTGATTTATTGAGGATCTTTCTTATTGAAGAGGCCACAGCCGAATGATGTCTCTACAGGGGTTTAACAATTTATCTTGATAAAATCGAAGTTATGACATAAAACATCCACGTATCCTTTCATATCCTGCTACAAAAATCTATACAAAAAAATGGATGATTTTCTGGCGAGGGGGATTACTAGCGACAAGACCTCTATAATATCTGGCAACCTTGGGTACTATCTACTATACAATGGATTCTCGTTAGAGTCGTACTCATGGGGTAATAGAGGAAACGAATTTGGCAAATGCGATTGTATCGTCCATAACCCCACTTTGCCTGCAAATTCTGGCGAAATACAACCAACTCAATATTTATATCCGAACGAGCGAAGGGGAGCGAGAGGGGAGGCAGCGCTGATATCGGAAAGTAATCGGTTCTAGGAGAAACGTGGCTCTAACGAGAGTTTATTGTACAAATTTTTTTCTTATATATCAATTTGAGACATCTCACGGCGATCAGGATAGAATCAAAATCCCCTGAGCTTTATTCCATTAGGACAATCTTCTTTCGAGCAGATCAGGTTCAATCAGAAACCTCTCATCATTGAATCCTCACCCCACCCACACCCGATCGACGATCAACCTCATCTAAAGTCTTACTAAACTCCCCAAACCCCTCGCAAACATCAAACCCTTGCAACTCCTCCCTCCCATCATCTGAACATCTTGACCCAGCAATAACTACAGTTTGATACCACCACTGCGCGATCAATTATTGATGAGGCCATTTGCTGCTTCATTTGAATGCATGAGGAACAAAAACGAAAATTACGATCAGACACGACGAAATCTACCTTTTTTTTTTACTGAAGACGCGCCTTTATATAGCATTCCACATCCTGTGACGTCACAGAATATTATTGGATAAAATTTCGGAGCAGGTAGGAGGGGAACCGGCATCATTCTCGATATTAGTTTACAAGAAAAAGGTACTGAAAAAATTGATAGTTCAGACCGGGATTCGAACCGATGACGTCCGAAAAACATGAGCAAACTAACCTAACAATTACCTTCATTCTCACCAGAAAGTTCTGACCGGATGAAATTAACGTACGAAAGGTTGAACCATCTCAATATCACCGAACCATGATACTTGATCGACGATCAACTTCATCTAAAGTCCTACCAAACTCCCCAAACTCTCGCAAACACCAAACCTATAGAGCTACTCCCTCCCATCATCTGAACATCTTGACCCAGTAATAATTACAGTTTGATAACATCACTGTGCGATCAATTATTGATGAGGCCATTTGCTGCTTCATTTGAATACACGAGAAACAAAAACGAAAATTGCGATAAAAAACAAACAAACCTATCTATTTTTACTGAAGACGAAACTTGATATAGCATTTCACATCTTGTGACGTCACAGGATGTTATTGGATAAAATTTTGGAGCAGGTAGGAGGGGAACCGGGATCATTCTTGATCTTAGTTTACAAGAAAAATTTAGGCAGTGTCTATTCACACGGTCCACGGTAAATTTTACCGTGGATATATGGTATATTTTACCGTGGATATATGGTAATTTCTACCGTGGATATAAGGCAAGCAGTGGGGTACATTAGGCCCATTTTTTTACCGTGGATAAAAGGTAATTCTTACCGTGGATATAAGATAAAGCAGTGGTGTGCATCGGGCCCATTTTTACCGTGGATATAGGGAAGATTTTCACCGTGGATATAAAGTAATTTTTTTTTACCGTGCATATAAGGTGAGTGAATGGCGTGCAGTGTTTCCACTTTTTACCGTGGAAGATGGTTTTAAAGATGACAAATGTCTCTAAAGATGATGTCTGTTTTCAACTGAAAAGCGCAATTGTGACAACATTGTCCAGTGGGGTCTAGGAGTCTCCCCTGGTTCAAA
>NW_021680361.1:1485994-1505796 GCF_001412515.2 Diachasma alloeum
TTATTTGATTGGCCTACTAACTTTATTCGTCTCTCGTTTAACCCTGGTCGTCACCCCCCTGATCTTTGAAATTTTAAAGGCTCTAACCCATCATACAACTAGATCCGCGAGATAATTTCCCTACGCGATGCTTACCACTGATCTCCCTTATATGCACGGTAGCCATCACCGTGTATATAATAGATCCACGGTAAAATCTCCCTTGCATCCACGGTAAAAAGTGGAAACACTGCACACCATTCACTCACCTTATATGCACGGTAAAAAAAAATTACTTTATATCCACGGTGAAAATCTTCCCTATATCCACGGTAAAAATGGGCCCGATGCACACCACTGCTTTATCTTATATCCACGGTAAGAATTACCTTTTATCCACGGTATAAAAAATGGGCCTAACGTACCCCACTGCTTGCCTTATATCCACGGTAGAAATTACCATATATCCACGGTAAAATATACCCTATATCAACGGTAAAATTTACCGTGGACCGTGTGAATAGACACTGCCAAAAATTTACTGAAAAAATTGATAGTCTAGACCGGGATTCGAACCCGGGACCTTCCGAAAAACCCGAGCAACTAACTTAACAATCTCTTTCGTTCTCATTGGAAAGCTCTGCCGGAATGATGAAATCAGTAGCGCAGTGGTAAACCGGGTTAAGTCGATTTTGACTTTTGGCCAGTTTTTGATGAATATCTCAGAACCTAACAGAGATAACAAAATTTTTCTCACCACCTTTTTTATAACCCTCAATTGACTGTACAAAAAAGGTCATGACAAAAAATTTTCTATCTCTCTTATATTCCGAGATATTCGTCAAAAACTAGCCAATAGTCAAAATCGACTAAACCCGGTTTACCGCTTCGCCACTGAAATTAATGCAAAAGTTTCAACCACTCCAATATCACTGAACTATAATAGCCCCCCCCCCCCTTCTATCTAACAGTATCGTACGTGAAATACCCGAGCAATTGAATGACTCAACCGTTAAGCTATCGAGTAGTCTCGCACGATATGTCTACTTCTAGGAGAAGAAGAAAAAAACTGAATCGAGGTCGTGCCATTTGCGTGTGTCTGCACTCATACAAATTATCAATATGATGAATATCAGCATGAATATGCATTCTGGAGTATGTGATCCCTTCCTCCATCAATATCGTCCTTCGTTTATCCGTGAGTATCGCGAGCAAAAAGGTGAGGAAAAAAATAATGATATAAACATAAAAATAATAATGAATATCAAGGATGGAATAATCTTTCTCGTTAATGCCAGGTTAATTGGATACTTCAGGCAACGACGTACCGGATATCCTACAGAATCGTCATCGATCGACTGGTTATTTCTGAGAATATGGAAGGAGGAAATGCGAGAATGTGAGACGGAATTGTTGCGATGGGATGAATGGAGACTGCAGGTCACTGTTGCAAGAGTTGGATGCTCGTTATGCAGACGGTTGTTCATTATCAAGTGTAAGGTAAAGTATCCGAGGGATTTATGACGTCATTCTCGGGCCGGTGTTCTGTTTGCTCGAGTTTTTTCTCTGGGTTTTACGGGGAGGAGAAGTGAAGTAGGTTTCTGAGATTCCTTGGGTTTTCTCAAGATTTGGTTTCAGTTTTTTTTTCATGAAGAGTGGCGATTGACATTTTAATGAGTATCGTACAGTTTTTCAGATTTAATAGAGATTTCCAGTCTTTTTGTGGGATGGGCGTTGGGGATATTTTTTATGTTGAAAAAATGTTTCTTGCTTTTTGCGTGAGAATTTCAATTCATGAATGTGCTAGTTTATTGGATGAAGGTTGCTGTCATTCTTGATTATATAATATTCATATTAACGATTTTAGAACGATATTATTGTGGATTAATTTTTTTTCTGGGCCTCAAGAGCTGGATTTTGTTGCATATTTAGAATCAGTGTGAATCAGAGATCGGCATAAATATTATTTTCACCAATATTCGTACCGCAAATACATATTTTTTTCTCAATCACTAATAACGTGGAAATAGTTTCCATTATATTCTAAATGACTTTTGAGAAATTTACATTTTTCAAATGCCGTATTAATAAATATTCATTAAAATAGAAAGAATAATTGCTTATCTAATCAGGAATTACATTTGAATATTATAGATTAGTCGCTCAATCAACAATGAAATCAAAGATATTTTTAAATACTCATCAAATCAGTAATGAAATCAAAAATATTTTTGAATAATCATTTATTTAATAATGAACATTGGAATATTTCCATGATTTTATCAAATAGTAATATTGACTGTCAAGATTTTCATTATTCTATCAATGGATAATAGTGATCGAAAATTCTGTCACTATGGTAATGAGTAATTATATACTTGCATATTTTCAAATAGTCATTTAATCAGTAATGAAATCCGCAATAATTTTGAATACTCATCTAATCAATAATGAACTCAAACATATTTCCGAATATCCATCTAATCAATAGTGAAAACCAAAATATTTTCATTATTCGATTAATGATTAATTTCATTGCTATGACAATGGACAATCGTTATTGAAATGTCATTCCCTGTGATGACAATGAGAAATAAAAACTTTCTATCAATTATGAAATCCATCTCATTAATTGAATATTTTTAGGAAAGAGCTAGGTAAAATGGGATATAGCGGGGTAAAATTGACCGTGAGATAAAATTAGATAGTTGTGCATTGAGAATTCACAACCAAAAAAATTGAGTAGGTGAATTTTTCAAGAATATCTCCAAAACTACGGGAAATGGCGAATTTTTACGAAAATTTGGGGGGCGGGGGAGGGGTGTATTGAAAATTTACAATCAAAAAAATTGAGTCGGTGAGTTTTTTAAAAATATATCCAAAAGTAAGGCAGATGGCGAATTTTTACTGAAAATAGCGGGGGGGGGTGAGGGGGGAGAGTTGTATTGAATTCTCGATGTACAACCCTTCTCCCCCCAATTTTTCAGCAAAAATTCCGTTAGTTTTGGAGATTTTTTTGAAAATATTCCCAACCCCCCCCCCCTGTCTTTGCAAAATCCCTCCTCCTCACATCTGAAATTCCCGATATTTGGGCAACCCTCCCTATGTATGGGGTACTTACGCCCTTTAAATACCTTGGTCGCAATTTTTTAGTTCAATCTGAAAATTTTCTAAAATTAAGAAAAATTCAGCATCAGTTTTCGAGAATATTTGTTCTTAAGGATAATCGGGCGAGCTCAGAGAGTTGGGAAAAAAGCAGCGATTTTTTTCTTTTTTTTTTTACGTGTTCTTTAAATGATGGAAAAGGTGTGTGCAAAGTTTCAGACTACTGGGGAGCATGGTTAATTTATTACGAATTTTTGAAAAAGTGGTCATTTAACCCGTGATTTTATGGAAATCGCAAAAAAAGCTGCAAAACTCAAGGAAAACATGCAGCCAAAGTCATGAAACTTTAGACACATTTAGAACATGTGATCAATGATTTTTTGAGTAAAAAAGATTGTCGCCTAGGAGCATTGTTTATTAATAATAGCGAAAAAAGTACTGAAAAATAAAATTTCTGCGCATGCAGCCCAAGCGAGCAGCAACGTCCGAAGTACCGATCGGGTGGGGGTAGCGTGGTCAATTTAAACGTCTCTTGAGAGAGAGAGCGATGAAGCGTTGTGATTGGAGCTCCCTCGAGCCAGTGGTACCAGCTCCTGGTGAAAAAAAACTACCGATGATGTTGCCACTTTTTCGCATGGATTAATATTTTTTCATTTATTAAAAAAAAAAACAATCTGAAAACCATTCAATGCGTGGAACAGATACAAATAAATTTTATTAGCTCCAAAAATAATTTTTAACCGGAGATACTCCCTAATATTGCCTGAATTTTCAATCCGAATGAGAAAAATTTTTTTGTTCAGCGATTGGTTTTCTGCAGGAAAACAATAGAAACCCCTCCGACTCACCTCCTACATTTCCTCCACGCCCGATTATCCTTAAAAACAATCCCCAAATTCGCTAGTTTTTATGATCCCACCAAGGATAAAGCTTAAGAATTGGAGTTTCTAAAATCTAGAAACTAGTTTCTAAAGCTAATCCACTTTTTTTCTCTATGTTCCTGAAAATTTGGACTGTGTTCCTGAAAATTTTGGATTCTAAGTCATCTGTGGGCCTAAATTTTCTCATCTTTTTACAGGGGATTTCGTAATTTATTGGAGGAACATAGGTCTCCAGATGGACATTATTAAATAAATGAATCAAAATGAGTAATCGGAATTTTTTGTTCTCCATTATCCATTACTATGATAAAAGAAAATTAATTGTTCATTATTCATTATGAGAGGAATCAGAGTTCTTTATTTTTTATTACCCATTATCATGATCACGAAAAATTAATTTGATTCCATTATTCACGACAAAAGTAATTGGGATTTTCTCTTTTTCATTTTCCATTGATATAATAATTAAAATGAATTTTTTTTATCATTATTGAATAGACAAATATTCGGTTCTTTTTTTATTTCCATTTCTTATTACCATCACAATGGAAAATATAGTTGGTGTTATTAATCATGGCAAGAAAAATCATAATTCAATTTCTTTTTTTCACCATTGATATGGTAATGAAATATTAATAATGGATCTCATTTTTTTTGCCGGTCTTTTGTGTGGATACACGAAATTTTAAAAAGGGAAATTCGATTAAAATTTTTAATTGGACGTTGATGTGAACAGAAAAAATGTGGTTAAAAATACAGCGTGAAGCGCTACACTTACAGGATCAAACGAGAAGTTATTCACTGGTGAAATCACTGTGTCATTAGAATGAAGTCACATGAAATCACTTGCAATCACCAAATCAATTAAATGAGAAATTTAATTTTGAAACATATAGAAAAGAAAGAAAATAGTATATAACGTTACAAGTATGAAAGCGGCGGGGGGGGATGTCAATACGAGTGGGGTATTGTTTTTAGGGACAGTCGTAGGACACGCGCAGCCGAGCGATAGACGAGATGAGCTGAGCCAAGGGGGGCACCAGCCGAGACGAAGGCATCAAACAATTTTTCTACCTATCACTCCCGTTTTATCCCTTTTATTGTCCCTCGTAAAATGAGTTCCCCGTTACAATTTGTGCGCAATCACAAAGTCTTATTTTATCACCCGAGGCGCTTTTGCTCAGTTGCCCTAAGGCAATTGTGCAGATAGGTAAAAGCGAAATTTTGAAATCATTCGAAATCATGAAATTGGCCACAAAATGCGCTGAAATCACTTGAAATTAGTTGAAATCAGTAATACATGTGTCATGGTATTTTTTCATCATATGCCAATCAGTTTTCAAGTATTTATCGTAAATGAATCAATAGGGAGCGGGCCACAACCATTGTAATTTTTTGAATTGACGATCCCCCGTCAAAACACAACTTCCGACGCCATACCAGGTCATTCTAGATGACGCTCCCGCGCGTTACTTCAAATCTCGGAAATTGAGAACTCCGTGGACATTAGTTTCAGCCAGCCAATTCCGTTTAAATCGTCGCGAACGAATTCATTTTGAAAAATGAGGCCCAGAATATATTATTTCATGTCAATTTGGGTATTTCCTATCCAACTGTTTATTCGATTAGAAATAATAGCTTGGAAGTTGAATTTTACGTTGTGAACATGCCGCGGTAGTAACATTCTGCATCTATTTTCGATTGTCCGTAGCTGAGTAGTAGAATTTGATTATGATTTTTTTCTTTCAATATTTGAGAACTATCTGAGTTATAGAATGTTCCATGCATTTGTACCTTTCTCGAGCATTTTGGAGCTAAATTCTACTTTGGACAAAGAAATGACCATTTTCGTGGAATCATTCTTGTATAAAAATTCATCACTGATAATTAATTGTTTGTTCATTTTAAATCTATTTTTATTCGTTACATTCAACGACTCAACAGGGGTATGTTCTGTAACGTGTTATTTTTTATTTCGACCGTTCAACGGTGAAAATTTGAAAAGTCCAGATGAGAAGTCACATTACCAGCGAAGCGAGAGTAAAAAATATATTCATTATTGAATTTCTGTTGAATATTTTATTTTTGATTATATCGAGACAATATTCTACTGCTCATCAGATGATGTCGAGGGATTTGGAGCCTGAATGGAATTTACAGGGGGTTGGACAGAATATTTGAGCCTTTGAGAGAGAGAGAGAGTCCTGAACTCAAGTTGTATGTAGGGTTTCGAGTCACGTCACATTCGAATGGATCGAATGATTCCCGCGTGGGAGGCAGTATGGTGAACGACCGAGCAGCGGTAACTGGTATAGAGACCCTTGTTGTAGCTAGTGGTGTTCCAGACGACTATCTTATGTTTTGGTGGGTAAACACCGCTCTGACGTTAGACGTCCAGTGAAACATCAATTCTTTATGATAAATCATTTGAAAATTGATTGTTATGGAATTTATGGCAAACACAGTATATTTGTGTCACTGGGAAACATGATACGAGTATGTGTTGGACTCGTGAGTTCTGAATTGGTTTGGTTGAACCAATCAGGGAATGGTCAGAAGGTGACGTCATCGCCGACCAATCAAATTGATGTTGTTGAAGGAGATGTCGTCATGATTGACCAATGGAATCATTTCCGGTTCGAGAATTAGCGAACGCATGGGTTAGTGTCGCATGGCTCGTGACTTCTCATTTGGACGTTGCGAGACTAACTCTATTTTATGTCATTAGGCCCGATAAACCATGATTCTAACCTCGCTTCGCTCGGTTCAATCGCGGTTTTCGGGCCCAACGACATAAAATATTGTATGTCACACGGCGATAAAAGCATTATCTGCCTTCGGCTCGGATTATAAAGCCACATTCGCCAGATAATACTTTTATCGCCTGATGACATAATATACTATTTCTGGTGTTGTGTGTCACCGAAAAATTCTAAGAATTTTCGATACCCGTTCATCTGAAGCGGACATATATTTTGGGTTCCAGACTACGGTGAGCGGAGAGCTGAACAGTTTCCAAGTTAATTTGTGTTTATTAAGAATTAATTTTGTGTCATTTGATAAGACGCTTGGCGTATGGCGGTTTTTACGCCATTTTAATCAATTCCATTCTCCTTTCGATTTCTTGCCCCTTGTTCGGCGGAATTGTTTTAGTTTCTCGATTTCAGTCATTTCGATTTTGCCTACTTTTGGATTTTCGAGGCATTAGATAATTTGTTTTGAAATCCGTAATTAAATTCAGTGACATTTTCTGTTAATTGTATAACTCTTGTTTCATCTAGCTATAGTTGTCGGCAGTCGGATGTGGATCTCTCAACAGCTAGCTGCTACATTCTAAAATGCTTTTTGATATTTCCTGATGTCGAAAACATTGAGTTAATTATTTCATTTTATTCGACATCGGGGTTATTTCTTTTGGGAAACGGAATTGAGATTGAAGCGTCGATTTCGACGCTCGAGTTTTCACTGTCGTGTGACCTTGTGTGGGGTTACGAGTTATTGTCTCCCGAGGCAATGCCAGTTCTTGTCAATCGAAATTTAGATTTCTTATCCATTCCGTCTATTATCGAGGCGTTCATTTCTCGAAATAATATTATTTTTCTCATCGTAATAATTGATTACGGCGAGAAAAATAATTAATAATTAATAATTAATAATTAATAATTAATAATTAATAATTAATAATTAATAATTAATAATTAATAATTAATAATTAATAATTAATAATTAATAATTAATAATTAATAATTAATAATTAATAATTAATAATTAATAATTAATAATTAATAATTAATAATTAATAATTAATAATTAATAATTAATAATTAATAATTAATAATTAATAATTAATAATTAATAATTAATAATTAATAATTAATAATTAATAATTAATAATTAATAATTAATAATTAATAATTAATAATTAATAATTAATAATTAATAATTAATAATTAATAATTAATAATTAATAATTAATAATTAATAATTAATAATTAATAATTAATAATTAATAATTAATAATTAATAATTAATAATTAATAATTAATAATTAATAATTAATAATTAATAATTAATAATTAATAATTAATAATTAATAATTAATAATTAATAATTAATAATTAATAATTAATAATTAATAATTAATAATTAATAATTAATAATTAATAATTAATAATTAATAATTAATAATTAATAATTAATAATTAATAATTAATAATTAATAATTAATAATTAATAATTAATAATTAATAATTAATAATTAATAATTAATAATTAATAATTAATAATTAATAATTAATAATTAATAATTAATAATTAATAATTAATAATTAATAATTAATAATTAATAATTAATAATTAATAATTAATAATTAATAATTAATAATTAATAATTAATAATTAATAATTAATAATTAATAATTAATAATTAATAATTAATAATTAATAATTAATAATTAATAATTAATAATTAATAATTAATAATTAATAATTAATAATTAATAATTAATAATTAATAATTAATAATTAATAATTAATAATTAATAATTAATAATTAATAATTAATAATTAATAATTAATAATTAATAATTAATAATTAATAATTAATAATTGATAATTGATAATTGATTATTAATAATTTTTATTTTTTTTCTCGTTGTAATTATTGACTGATTCAGTACCGTACTAGTTATTTTACCTTTTGACATTTTCTTTTGAATTCAATTTATCTGGACTTATTCTGACTATCGTTTTAACCTGACTAGTATTGTACTATTGACTGATTACGGTTAGAGAAAAATTGTGTCTTTAGCTTTGTGATTTGTAATTTATTGTGATATATATTTTCGAGTTTTTGAGAGAAATATTTGAGGAATAAGAAAGGAGGTTTCATTTGAATAAAAGTTATTTATTCCCCGTAATTTCAGATTTTTGTGATTCATGTGGAATCGGTTAAAACCCAGCCATTTCAGAATTTTATAGGACGACATTTTGTGGAACCCAGCCGTCACCGCGGTTGATTCTGAGCTGTCGGCAGTCGTCCTTTTCGTCGCGGACTTTGTTGATATTTTGAGTTTGTGATTTTTGTACGTTTCATACATGCTGACGCCCAACTATTTAATTTGTTGTTTTGGTCGCCGAGTGCTACGTATCTTCGTATCGTTCCGCAGAGGTGCGAAATACGTCATAGTTCATACTACTTTAACTCTAGATTGGTCCCCCTTCGACGGAAACCCCACCGAGCGTCTTTTTTTCAATTACAATTGATTGGCTAACCGGAAAAATTCAAACAAATTTGACTTTGTCAATTGAAGTGTCTAAAAAATTATAGTAGTTTTTAGAATAGAATATTTCTTAAAATTCCTAAAGATATCAAATTATTTCGAACGGATGAATTATTTTATCCCATATTAAATGAAATTGCCCATGACGTGACGTTGCCGGAAACGGAGGTGACCAAAGTCGTAGGGTCGTGTTTGGTGACTAGACTAGGGTTAATGGGAGACCAATTATATCTTTCGAAATGAAAATTCAATATAAACCGGGAGTCTCGATCCAAAAAGATCTCTTTCTATGCACGTATTCTCATAATATATGTTCATGTACTGAAATTTTATACAAAATATATTCACGGATACCCGTTTGTTACTCTCCGTCGTGTCTGTTTATCTGTGAATTGACAATTATCCTTCATGATGCATGCATTCATCGAATAACTTGTCAATCTATCAATAGTCTGTGCCTCTGATTTATATATATCCTTCATGTGCATGTCGAGCCAGCGTTCGTGATCCGTCAACAGCATAATCTGCATTGAGCGACATAATTTGTTCTCATGAAATATTTCTCAATTGGCAGAATTTATAAACAATAACGTAGTAACGTGTGAAACATGAAGTCAAAGTGTTTTTAAACATAAAATATCCTCGATTTTCGGTTCTAAGCTTATCAGATGGAGTGATGGACGGATGTAATCACGAAAAATCATGCGGCGCAATTTCATCCTGACCAGGAAAGGTCTCCAGTTTAAAGTTCACTCCAAAAAATATTTTTTCGCGATTTCCCGAAAATTATGCTCTTTTCTCAATTTTTTTCTGTATTAAATTACTCATTCAACGGAGCTTTTATCGATATAGGTTTCGTTTACAAGGCTTGGCTTGTTCAATACTTTATTGAACAAAAATACGTTTTCCATACATCATTTCCGTGTAGAAGCTCTCAATTTGGTTGAATCTCATTGAAAATTGATGTCTTTAATAGAAAATCGAAAAACTAAATCGACGTATTTCAGGGTTTCCGCAAGACCACGCTTTCAGGGGGTAAATTGCCCCTTGGACTAGTTTACCGTGGTCAATTCACAGTTCTGCGAACTTGCAGGATAATTCTGCATAAAATACTCTGAATGATACTATCTAACCATTACTCATAATATTTTAACCATTTTCTAACCTAAGTTCCCATATGGAAAATTTTATTAGGTCAATTTTTTTCATCCTCCCTTGAAACTGTCGATCCAAAATGAAGATAACGTAGACTTTTCATTTACACACGGGCAACAACTCCACATCACGCGATTGCAAATAATCAGGAAATGGAATCAATATATTATTGCTTCCAACGTTTGTATTTCGTCATTAAGATCATCCTCCAGTATTGTAATCATACCGTGCGGTGTGTCCTCATCGGCCGGCGGGCTCTTGTTGATTTGAATTCAATATTCATGTTTATGCAAGGATTTAAAATATTGAGAATGCATGAGAAAAAGAAGAATCGAGTTCCAATGCGCGAATTTGTTTTTCATCGATGTTTTTTTTTCCAATTGCCATATTATTAGTATGACGCAAGAAAATTTATTTTAATGACTGACAGATTGGCCCCAACCGATAGGGCCGGAAAAATAACGTTATTTTTAAATACACTATCGATACGCATACGGGCTATAAGTAGTCTGACGATAACAAAATACATACATTTTTGTATAAAAGTGGCTACATCAGCAAAAAAAACCCGAAGATTTTGACAACCCTGTTGAATTCGGATTTAGAAGAAATTCCAATGTTCACTGTCAACTAGACGGTTCTTCGAATATAGCAATTGTCAGATGTTCTTAGTGTCAAAAATCTCTATGTCTGAAGCATTTTTTCCATGACTATCATTACTGCATACATTATGAACCTTTATGCGTATTATGTATGATGAAATCTGAAAAAAATATAGCGCGTAAGATTTTCCACAGTGACTAATAAATTTGAAAAGTTACTTGAGGGATATGACTATACATTTAGTAAATATAAAAATTCCATGTTGAATTAATTCTTCAGTGATGATCAAATTATTTTTTGAGAACCGAGAAAACAACTTGAATCTGATCAACATCATTTTCCCGAGAACCATCAACGGAGGACTATATGCATTGAACTAGAGCCACACCCATTTTGATGAAACCATATTTGGACTTGTCATGATTAACAGACAGTTGAAAAAAACACATAGACTTTCAACGTCTATGAAATTTTGAAATACTAGGCAGATCGCACGCTTCGCGCGCGCTACCTAGTTTGCATGAAATTGATATTTGTCGTCATTTTCATGAATTATAAATCCCCCGACTTACGAACTACGTGATCCTACATTATGTCAATTTTTTTATTATAATTCAATCATGTTTTAATATTTATATCAGAAATAATTATAATTATTGTGACAATTAAATTAACCAACTATAAACCAACTTTAAACAGAAACTTCACTTCATTCTCCTGACAACTTCACAAATGATAACGATGTTCAAATCGATTCGTCATGCAAATTGACGGATCGAATCGAAAGCTTCATCATTAGCAATAAATGATTTCGAAAAATGGAAAATATCAATGCATTTTAATGGGGCATCAATTTGGTGTCAATTTTTTGAACGTAAATGTGATATTTCCATATTTAAGCATTAGGTACTTACACAGATTTGGACAATAACCGAGGAAATTTTCCTCATGAAGAGGAAAAAATTTGAATTTTCGCAGCGTGATATCCCAAAATCAAATTATTATTGCTTATCAGAATTTATCTATTGGATGGAATGGATAAAACACGGTATTAATTGCAAGATCTCGATAAGATCTTCAAATTAGTATATGATACATCCCCGCTGGTGAAGTCCAAAGCATCATTTTTTGTCAGAAGCTATGATTTTTTAAGTGTGACATGAAGTATAAAATAGAAACAATCTACCATAATTGGATGAATATTCCACGAAATCAGATTTTTTATGTACCATTTTGAAGAACTAACAATACTCTTCAAAATGATGTACGAGTTCTTCACTTTACTTCAACGATAGTGATTGAAAAATGCGAACTAATCTGAATTCAGAAAAAAATCAAGAAATTCAATTCTTAGATAAAATCTCCTATAAGTTGATCAAACTTGGCTATAATTAAGTAGTTCAGGGGTCAATTTGAAGGCAATTTAATGTTCTTTGAATTATATATAATATATTCCCACAAACTTGAAGAAAAAAACAGAAAATATCCTCGTTTATAGAAAAAAAATGGAAATTTTCAAAACGTGACATGCCAAAATCGATGCATTATCGCTTGTAACAATTGATCTAATGGTTGGAATCAATAATATGAGGTATCAATTTGAAGATCCCGATGAAACCTTCGAATTGATATATGATATATCCCCACTGATTAAGTATAAACCCTTGATAAATTACAAAACCTGTCATTTTTTAGGTGTGACAAAACATAAAAAATGGAAACAAACTGTAATAAATTGATGAAAATCCAATTAAATCGCATTTTTAATACACCATTTCGAAAAACAGTACATGTTCTTGAAAATAATGTATAAATATCTTTGTTTCAGCCACTTGAAAGCATCGAAAAATCCATCCGTTAAGTTAATTTTTCAAGTGAAACATGAAAATTCACTTATCGCTTAAAACTCTCATAACTCAATGAAAAATGGTCAGAATTGGATGAAACAGACGTCACTTTGGAACTCATTTAATGAGCTTTCCAAAGATTGTACTATATACATGGTTCATAGAAAAGGAAAAAGAACTTGAGCATAGAAACCAAACAAAAAAGGCTGGTAACGCTCACGGATCTTTTACTAATACGGAAAGCAAAAATGACGTGCTCGGTTCGGTCGGACCAAGTTTCGGATATGCGGAATTCGGAACTTTTGGATAAAACTGCATCATGTTCCTATGCTAATTTTCCAATTTATAATAATTTCCAATCAATTTTCAATTTTTTAATATTAGGTGTATAAATTAATTCTCGGCCCCAGATTAAATTGATTGGAACACCTATTTGAATTAAGGGGAAATGGAACCCCTGCGTTTATATGAATCTTTAGAATTGTGTTTTCTCCTGCAATTATCATTTTTTATTCATTAAACTACTTTATTGACTCAACAATGCGATAATCGAGTTGATAAAGTAATTTCATAGATAGAAATTAATAATTGTAGGAGAAAACACAATTCTAAGATTTGATGTAGACAAAGGGGTTCCGTCTCTCCTTAAAAGAATTGCCCGCAATAAATGGCGTTTTGAAGCACCATCTGTGAACTATCAAACCACTTCAGTCCGATTGTGGTGTGATTAACACAACATCAAAAAACACAGGGAATAAAAATGTCGTTCGACAAGCAGCACTTTAGGCACTGCCTTCTTTTCACCTTCCAACTTGTAAAAACTGCCGCAGAAGCACAAGAAATGATTCGTTCGGCCTTGAGAGGGAGTGCTGTATCTTATAGCACATGTAAAACGTGGTGTAAAAAATTTCGGGATGGAAATTTTGATCTCCAGGATGAGGAACGTTCTGAGCAACCAAAAAAAGTTGAGGACGAGGAGTTGGACAAGTTACTCAATGAAAATCCCTGTCAAACACAACAGGAGCTGCTGATACTCTTGCCGTGACTCAACTAGCTGATTCGGTGCGTTTAAAAAGAATTGGGAGGATACAGAAGGAAGGTCGTTGGTTCCCCCATCATCTTACCTCAGAAAACAAAAGTCGGCGCTGTGAAATTGCAATGTGCCTACTGACCAGATTCAAACAACAAGACTTTTTACATAAAATTGTGACTGGGGATGAAAAGTAGATATTTTACGACAATCCTAAGAGGCGAAAGTCGTGAGTTTATCCGGGGGAGCCGTCAATGAGCACTGTACAACCGAACATTCACGGGAAAAAATTGTTGTTGTGTATTTGATGGGATTCCAAAGATGTAATCGATTACATACAGATCTATTGCATACAATCTATTACATACAAATCTATTACATACGGTATTCCATACAGATACTCGAACAACGGGAAACCGTCACTGCTAAGCGTTATCAGGACCAACTGGTGAAATTGAGTGATGCTATTGAGGAAAAGAGACCTTTTACTGGTACGAGTGGTACTGGTTTTAGTGGGACGAGGGAAGTGATTCTGCTGCAGGACAACGCGCGACCACACACAGCAAAAGAAACCCTGAAAGTTATCTCCACGTTTAGCTGGGAAATTCTCGAACATGCGGCGTATTCTCCAGACCTTGCGCCTTCTGACTATCACCTTTATCGGGCGCTACAACATCACCTGGTGGATACCCATTTTCGATCCCCTGAAGAAGTACGGCAGAGCATTGATGACTTCATCCAGTCAAAACCACCATCTTTCTTTCGAGCCGAAATCCGACAATTGCCCGATAGATGGGAGAATACGTGCAAAGTGACGGTGATTATTTTCAAGATTAGATCTGTATTCATTTTTTTATAAATAAATGGCAGAATTGTCGAAAAAAGGACGAGAATTAACTTATACACCTAATACTTGCTGATAAATGAAAAATGCCAAGAAAAATGAAAAAACAAATCTCCTCGTAGATTTCCATCATGATAAACAAATAGAGCATACTATTCAGCCGATTTTATCTAGAATGATCATGCAGGTTTGCAGAAATTTGGGTCAACAGGATTAAACCATTCTCAGGGGTTGTTTACCCCCTGAAGGGCTGGTCTGGCGGAAATCCTGAAACACGTCGATTTAGTTATTCGATTTTGTATCAAATGCATCAATTTTCAACGGGATCGCGTTACACTGAGAGTTTTTAGCACTAAAAGATCAATAAAAGAACCTATTTTTGTTTAATAAAGCATTGAAAAAGCCAAGCCTTATAAACGAAACCTATGTCGATAAAAGCCCCTTCGAATGAGTAATTGGATGAAGAAAAAAAATTGAGAAAATATTGTGTAGTTTTTGAGAAATCGCAAATAACTCATTTTTTCACACACCTGCACGCAAAGTTCGTACTTTGCTCCCTGATGAGCGGGAGAAAAGTGAGTACTTCCTGCCCTCGGGTGGAAAGTACTCACTTTCCTCCCGCTCATCAAAGAGCAAAATACGAACTTTCCTTTGCAGGCGTGTTAAAAAATAGCATGTGCATCTCGGGCGGGAAAACATGGCTTTGAGCTCTTGATGCACAATATACTAATTTTGGGGTGAACTTCCGATGCTATTTTCTGCTCTGTATGGCTGAATTAGCACGTAAAAAAACGTAGTCAATCATTTTCCACGTAGAATAACATATATCAAAATGAAGAAAATCGGTGAGGTACACCTGGAGACCTTTCCTTGTCAGTTTTTGACTAGGGGAGGGTGTGCCTGTACCGCTCAGTGGGTAATACCGCTGACCCGATTTTCTCCACAACCATCAACTTGAAAATTTCTTTTTGTTCCTGATCATGAAGAATTTGATGATAGGATGTGATTGTCGGAAAAATTTCACTTTATTTACCACTTTAAATATGAAAAAACACGTTAACGAAGTTTTGAGGTCTTTACAGTGCAAAATTTGTAGACTTTTAATTAAGGTTTTTGATAGTTTCAAACGCTGAATTCTCATATTAAACTGTGGTTATTCGATTCGTGGTACTTTCACGCGTAATTTGAGACCAATTCGAACTCAAAACTCCACTCATGTCCATAATTATCAACAATTTTGTTGATGCCGAGCGGAGCCGGTAATACCGCTCATAGGATTGGCCACGTAGTTGCTCGACAGCACTCGAGTACAGGTTAGGTTGCGGCGCGAGCGATACACGCAAAACCCTATGAGCGGCATTGGAATCGTGCCGAGCGGTATTACCCGATGGCAGGTAATACCGCTCAATAGGCTCTCTCTTTTATTTTCAATCAATTTTGTGAATTCTAAGGAGAATTAGGCGTCTACACTTCGACAATAACGAGTTCAATACTTAAAGAAGTATCACAAATACGTTTTTTATACTCAAGTTGAAATATAAAATATAAAACTGGCATTTCCCCGTAGGTGGGCGGTACAGGCACACCCTCCCCTACCTGGATCGTTGAGGTAATTGGAATTTTGAGGACGTCAGGCAGAAATCTATCAGCAAAAGGATCTTTGCATCCAAGTCTCAGAATTGTACGTGAATTCGAGTACAATTATACTACATGTGAGCAAAAGTTACTGAAAATGAAAACTTCTTTCTAAGATGTTCAGAAATTTTTTTTAATGAGTGAAAATTACGCTTATTTCCCGGACTTCTTATTTGTTACATTTCAACAAAAAAGAGTTCTGAAATTCTGCGATTTTTCCTAGAACCTACAATTTTTCTCTACACTGAATATTTGGCATCACGATGAAGCTACTCTTTTACTGTAGTTGGCAAAAAAATGCAATTTTCAAAAGCATAAATCCTGCAATAATAGTTTTACAAGGAGAAATTGCAGAGTGGAGTGTTCTTCACAAGGATAAATGCGGCGATAGGCAGCCCCAAGGAAACGAGAATTTAAGAGCATTTTCACCGAAAAAGAACGTCACGAAAACCCGCCCTTCCTCACTCTGCGCGTCTCTCTGTCGCTCGTTTTCAGCAGAATTTAGGTGGGATATTACACGTTGAGAGGCGCAGAGAGGCCAGAGAGCCAAAGTTAAAGTGGGCAACTCCATGGAAAGTTGGCAAAGTCGTCGTCTGGAATCCCTTCATTAGTTCATATCTCTGAGAGCCAGACTTTTTCGTTTATGTCCATTAACATAACCACATCCTTCATAACAGAGCTAGGTTATCTTTGACTTCAACAAGTTTTTGTCATTGCCTTTTAATGCTTTTACTAAGAAGTTTATTAAGAAGTAATTTATTAAGAAGTTATGGTAAATGTGTATGACATGTGACTCCACTTTAATTTAAACAAATTTGTAACCGTTATACTCAGAATAATTCGAAATCGTATATTTTTAAAAGCAATTCACTAGAAGAGTCGCTATCAAATAGTTTTAGTGTAATATGAAATACGAAGATGTGATTTTATTAACTTTAGATAGAGAAAGAACTATACAATTCTTAATCTCACGCGGCGTTTTAGTGGCACATGCCAATTGCCATGAGTGTGGAGCACAAATGACCCGTGATTCAGGTAGTCTTAAATTTAAATATAGGAAAGTCCATCACATCAAAGACTCACACCACAAATTGATTAAAAAACAATGAAACACTCAACATAGCATTCTCAGTAACACTATTTTTGAAAATTTTAAAAATAACATTTGAAAGAGCATTTAAAATCATTTCTTATTATATTATTAGCAATAAAATCACAATTCAAACACTTGCTGAAGTACATGGGGTAACCAAAAATACGGTGAGGAATCTCACAAAAAAAGTAAACAAGATACTGTGTGGTCTGAGGCACGTGTTAACGAAAAGTTAGGGGGTAGGGATAAGACAGTAGAAGTCGACGAGACCAGAATAGGGGGGAGAAAATACAATCGAGGAAGAGAGGCTCAGGGCCAGTGGATATTTGGGATATTCGATCGGGACAGTAAGCAAGTAATAATAGTGCCAGTACAAGATCGTTCGAAATTAACTCTGCAATTTTACATTGAAAAATACGTGAACAAGGGAACAACTATAGCGACTGATGGGTGGAAGAGGTATCGAGGGCTGACCCAGAAAGGATATATTCACAGGTGTGTAAATCATAGATATCAAATCGTAAATCCGTATAACCGAAATTGGCATACGCAGAATATAGAAAGATACTGGAGAGATTTGAAAAACAACTTGCAAAAATACGGGGTATGAAGGAAAGGAACCCAGGATAAATTAAATAAAGAAATATTTACACGGGTATTCAAGTATCAAGAGAGGGTCGAGAAATTTTTCACCATCATTGGTAGTCTCTTACCATAAATTTTTGTGTCCAAAATGGACTAATATTGTAACGGAAATTATATTTTGAAAAAATAAATTGTAATGTATAACGCTGAAATCTATACATGAAACATTTTAATTTTCGAAAATAACATGGAGAATTTAATACTCCAATGCTTCAAACCAATGAGGTCCACCTTGAAATTTAACCGATAGGGACCGTGTTTATTCGAGAAGAGTAGCGGGTACCTGTGCGATTGCCTTGGTGTTGACAGAAATTTAAAGAGTCACAAAATCAACTTTATTTAAGTTTATAAATTTGCTACTAGGAGGTGTAGCGGAGATGGGTGTCTGAGGGAGCAGACGGAGTGTTGGTTTGTTGTACTCGATTGTAATTCACGCTGTGGTAAAAATTAAATGATCTTCGAAAAATTATCCCGAGTGTCGTCTTGGTGAGTGGGGTGTATTGGTTCTTCGTTGAGGCCGATGCACCACTGCGTCCGCGTCGCGGCCTCTGGTAACGCGAAATGTGGTGATCTCAGTTGTTTGATTCTATTAAAGATTTGGTATTAGGATCGAAGTGTCTAATTAATTTGGTTTCCGTGCAGGATTGGGAAGTTTCTGGATATTTCGTTTGACGTTGTTTGAAGAATGAGAGGTTCGAGCTCCTACAAGTCGACTTAGAAAGAGTTCTACTATCCGCCCTTAGGTTTCTACAAATCATCGTGAAGGGTTTAGACACCAAGAAACACATCAGGTTATCTAAAATAGTGATATATAGAACGATTTTAAATATGTTAAATAATTCAATAATAAAGTCACGCATGCTGCACTTTTACCGAAGTTATTAAGATGAAATCAGTGAAAAATCATGTTTTGAGCAATATTATTTAGATTGTATTTCGGAAGGAAGAAGAGGAAATGCTGAATAGTTTGTAGTCGACAATTCTAAATTACGAGTTGATTATTATCAGTCTAGTATTCTTGACAATAACTAATTTATAAATGTGAAATAACACAATCTCATGGAAAAATGATGATTAAAAATTTTATGTGCAATACGAAAATTATAGAGTTTCAAACTTTTGTTATGAATAACTTATGGTTATGCATGCCCCGGAATGGCATAACATGTAAATGTAGGATCATTTCATACAGCGTTGTACGCTTGAAAAAATTTCATAGAAAAACCTAGAGAATTCTATATAAAATTTTTCGTCATTCAGGCCCGTTAGGTAGCGCCTACTATAGCTGTCTTGAGGGAAGCTAAATGGCGTTTAACAGACCAGGTCCGTTAAACGAAGCACAGGTATGGTTAACTCGAGTTAGCAGCCCTAGGACAATAAAAACATACAGTTTCTAGATGGGCAACCCACAAAACCTTCGTAGGAATACAACATGAAGTGTGCGGTTATCGCTGTCACTTGCTTGAAAACTCGGCGGATCGTTCACCACTAATACGATGCGCCACCGTCATTGCCGATGACATCAGGAGTTGTTATTCCGTTGCTAGGGAGTCAGTCGTAACTTGAGGGTTATATTGTCAAAATATTAGTTTAATAAAGAGATTATATTCACTTTCTCGTTATATATCTATTTTGAATAGATTATATATATATTTCTATTAAAATGTGATGAAAAATTTGAGTATGTTGTGAGAAGAAGAGGA
>NW_021680361.1:1506509-1509730 GCF_001412515.2 Diachasma alloeum
CGAAGCCGAAGGCGCGCCTCGTCCTGTCTTACCGACGCCTCGTGCTGCTAACTTCACACTCATCGCAAACCTCCGTCTACGGTCCTAATGACACAATATACTATTATTGAATTTCGATGGAACGTCTATTGGATATTCTATCACAAAAAAGTTCGCCAAGTACACACCTGCTTGTTCATTTTTTAGCACAAATAGATTCAAAAAATTTGAATTTTAAAAAGTTAGGAAACGTGAAGAAGAGCCTAAGTGTTCCTCCCTTTCAATGGTTTTAAAATTGAAGGAATCAAAATTCACAAAAACAAAATCATTTGAAAAATCAAAGGGAAAAAAGTACTTTTGGTGCACGTATTTTTCAAGAATAGGTGTGTCAGAGATTTTTGCGTCCACCAAGTACTTTTTTCCCCTTTGATTTTTCAAATGATTTTGTTTTTGTGAATTTTGATTCCTCTAATTGCAAAACCATTGAAAGAAAGGAACACTTGGACTGTTTTTCATATTTCATAACTTTTTTAAAATTCAAATTCTGTGAATCCATTCGTTTCAAAAAACAAACAAACAGGTGCGTATTTGGCGAACTTTTTTCTGAAAACGACGCAGTTGTCGTTTTTTTTTTTAAATTTCACTACTTATATGCCAGTATAAGGAATGTTAACTGGAACAAATGCTGAATAAATTCAGGAGCAAAGGGGTGAACCATTATAAGTTGAATCCGAAATTCTTGTCAATTGTTCACTCATCTCTGAAACACGTGGTTTTAGGAGAAGATCACGCATGAAACAATTCAATAGAATATCCTAGTGCATTCGCTAGGGAATTCTATTAGAAGTTCTATTGTTTCTTTGTCGATTTCTATGGAAAATTCTGCAGCTTTTCCGCGCGTTTTTTCCAGTAGAAAAATGTAATAGAAAAAAACGATAAATTTTGATTTTTCTATCAAACTTATTCTCTTAATTTTTTCCATAGAAATTGCTCGGCATAAATTTTTCAAATTTTTTTTACTGTATTTCTTTCCGTTTCTCATGATAAAATCGGAGGAAAAAGCTGAGAAAATTTATGTCGAGGAATTCCTACAGAAAGAATTTCAATAGAGAAAAAAGTTTTTCCGTACTGACCTTCACTTTTCCTCATCCGGGGATTGGTATTGGCCCTTCCCCAAACTCGTNACAATCGAGGAAGAGAGGCTCAGGGCCAGTGGATATTTGGGATATTCGATCGGGACAGTAAGCAAGTAATAATAGTGCCAGTACAAGATCGTTCGAAATTAACTCTGCAATTTTACATTGAAAAATACGTGAACAAGGGAACAACTATAGCGACTGATGGGTGGAAGAGGTATCGAGGGCTGACCCAGAAAGGATATATTCACAGGTGTGTAAATCATAGATATCAAATCGTAAATCCGTATAACCGAAATTGGCATACGCAGAATATAGAAAGATACTGGAGAGATTTGAAAAACAACTTGCAAAAATACGGGGTATGAAGGAAAGGAACCCAGGATAAATTAAATAAAGAAATATTTACACGGGTATTCAAGTATCAAGAGAGGGTCGAGAAATTTTTCACCATCATTGGTAGTCTCTTACCATAAATTTTTGTGTCCAAAATGGACTAATATTGTAACGGAAATTATATTTTGAAAAAATAAATTGTAATGTATAACGCTGAAATCTATACATGAAACATTTTAATTTTCGAAAATAACATGGAGAATTTAATACTCCAATGCTTCAAACCAATGAGGTCCACCTTGAAATTTAACCGATAGGGACCGTGTTTATTCGAGAAGAGTAGCGGGTACCTGTGCGATTGCCTTGGTGTTGACAGAAATTTAAAGAGTCACAAAATCAACTTTATTTAAGTTTATAAATTTGCTACTAGGAGGTGTAGCGGAGATGGGTGTCTGAGGGAGCAGACGGAGTGTTGGTTTGTTGTACTCGATTGTAATTCACGCTGTGGTAAAAATTAAATGATCTTCGAAAAATTATCCCGAGTGTCGTCTTGGTGAGTGGGGTGTATTGGTTCTTCGTTGAGGCCGATGCACCACTGCGTCCGCGTCGCGGCCTCTGGTAACGCGAAATGTGGTGATCTCAGTTGTTTGATTCTATTAAAGATTTGGTATTAGGATCGAAGTGTCTAATTAATTTGGTTTCCGTGCAGGATTGGGAAGTTTCTGGATATTTCGTTTGACGTTGTTTGAAGAATGAGAGGTTCGAGCTCCTACAAGTCGACTTAGAAAGAGTTCTACTATCCGCCCTTAGGTTTCTACAAATCATCGTGAAGGGTTTAGACACCAAGAAACACATCAGGTTATCTAAAATAGTGATATATAGAACGATTTTAAATATGTTAAATAATTCAATAATAAAGTCACGCATGCTGCACTTTTACCGAAGTTATTAAGATGAAATCAGTGAAAAATCATGTTTTGAGCAATATTATTTAGATTGTATTTCGGAAGGAAGAAGAGGAAATGCTGAATAGTTTGTAGTCGACAATTCTAAATTACGAGTTGATTATTATCAGTCTAGTATTCTTGACAATAACTAATTTATAAATGTGAAATAACACAATCTCATGGAAAAATGATGATTAAAAATTTTATGTGCAATACGAAAATTATAGAGTTTCAAACTTTTGTTATGAATAACTTATGGTTATGCATGCCCCGGAATGGCATAACATGTAAATGTAGGATCATTTCATACAGCGTTGTACGCTTGAAAAAATTTCATAGAAAAACCTAGAGAATTCTATATAAAATTTTTCGTCATTCAGGCCCGTTAGGTAGCGCCTACTATAGCTGTCTTGAGGGAAGCTAAATGGCGTTTAACAGACCAGGTCCGTTAAACGAAGCACAGGTATGGTTAACTCGAGTTAGCAGCCCTAGGACAATAAAAACATACAGTTTCTAGATGGGCAACCCACAAAACCTTCGTAGGAATACAACATGAAGTGTGCGGTTATCGCTGTCACTTGCTTGAAAACTCGGCGGATCGTTCACCACTAATACGATGCGCCACCGTCATTGCCGATGACATCAGGAGTTGTTATTCCGTTGCTAGGGAGTCAGTCGTAACTTGAGGGTTATATTGTCAAAATATTAGTTTAATAAAGAGATTATATTCACTTTCTCGTTATATATCTATTTTGAATAGATTATATATATATTTCTATTAAAATGTGATGAAAAATTTGAGTATGTTGTGAGAAGAAGAGGA
>NW_021680361.1:1511568-1528595 GCF_001412515.2 Diachasma alloeum
TATATATATATATATATATATATTTAGGGTGTATTTTGTACGGCCGACATTTATGGTGTCCGCAGTCGTAGCGTAGCTGACGAACGCACACTTTTTGGAGCACACGGACTTGCGTCCGTGCACGCACTACATGCCCACAAAACTTTCGTGAGATGTGAAATGGATAAACTTTGGGGGCGACTATTTTCAAAAAATCCAAATTTGCGTAGACAATTTTTTTCCCTCTAATATAGGAGAGTAGGTTAAATTATGTTCAAAAAAAAAATTAGTTTCCTGAAAGTATTATCTACGCTGTAGTTAATTATTGAATTTTAGGTGACCTGCTCTAGCTGTATAGGAGTGCGGTCGGTTCTCGCGTGTGCCCTATTCTGTCATGGGTGTGTACTTGGCGAGAGACGCTACCGTATCTCCTGATTAACCTTTGACTGATTCTGGTGAAAAATTATCAAGCTTTCCTGCACATTTTTTTCTGACAGGAAATGTCTTGTAGAAGCTATTTTATGGAAAAAATCTCTAGAATGTCATTTGTTATTTGCACTTATTCATTCATAGTCATCTATAAATAGTATCATCATTTAATGACAAAACATTATTCGTTATGATAGAATTTTGAAACGGTATTTTTATGAGTGAAAATATAGGAGGACCTTCTGAGGACCTCTCAAGTTTTCTCGCCTCCAGAAATAGAGAAACATCGGTGAAGGATATCCGGGCAGTTCAGACAATTTTTTCTTCTATTTTATAAAATAGACACAATATCTTACGGAAACTTTCTGACTGATTATGGCTCCAAAATAAAAAATTCTTGACTGTTCAATAATTCTTATGAAGCTGGTGAGTTATTTCTACGTTTCGTTCCGTAAAATTTCTCAATCGTTGGGGAAAAATTACGAAACGACTTATTGTCCTCACAGCGGTAAGTCATCAGACGGGTGGTTAATTTTTACGAAGCAAATCGTAGAATTTACATGGCGATTCGTCCAATTTCAGTTCCAAGTCACACTTTTCATTGAATTTTACTTCGTTCGCGGACTGCGTTTCGAAATGTAATTTTTAGGTTTTTTTCATGGTAATTTGTAGTGAATGTTTCTCTCCTTGTAGTTCATAGTCTTAAAGTATTTATGACGTAGTCAGGGGAGGTCGACAAAAGTCAAGAAATTCATGATTTTTCTTATACATTCTTTGATTTTTTAAAAACCTCTATGCAAAATCCGAGCTAGCCTAGGAAAATAGGTGAAACACAAGAATTTTACTAAAAAATGCATTTTTACACGGGCTCTTATGAGAATTCGGAAAAAAATTAAAAATGGATGGAAAGTTGCCATTGTCCTGAAATTTCGCACTTCGGTAGAGTTTCCATGGAGGAATATAAAGAAAAATCCAAGTGGTGTAGGAGAATTGTTTAGAAAGGATAATTAAAAAACTCATTAAAACTAGAAATTCTACGTGCGCAACATGGAATAGCGACAACATCGAGTTTAGAAATCGTGGAGGGGTAAGCGCGACAATTACGAATGGAGTTGTGATGGTACATTTCGCTATGGGAAGAAACATAACAGCTGAACGAATTAGTGCTGCCAACTTCTACCACGAACGGACCGACGTTGTCACTTTTTCTATCCATATTAATTATTTTCCAATTATCCAAAAGACAAGCTAGAAAAATAAAAGAAATCTTGAAATATGTGAAAAACGTGCAAAAGTTATTGAGTAAATATTTCGAACACAGAAATGGTCGAAATAGATTGAAACTTTGTAATTGAAATATATTTTTTTTGTTCAGCCATTGGCTTTCTGCGAGAGAACAATAGATTCCCCTCTATCTCACCTCCTACATGCCCACCCCGCTATAAATACCTTGAAGCGTTTTCCCGTGCACATCACCACAAATGACTTTGTTTGTTATACCCTCTAGTTTGTTTGCGACGTCAAGAAACATAATTTTTTTGACAGATAGTTGCAAACAATCAAATAAATAAGTTTTTGACTGGTACAACGGCCATATTGGGTGGTTGGAATCTGCGCGTTCCGGGGCGATGTTTTTTAAACATCAATGGTGCGAATCGATTTTTCTGGAAAAAACATCGATTATTAAAAAAATCGATGTTTTTTCTCATTACACAGAAAAAAACTAATTTTTTAATGTTTTTTTTTCTCTTTTTTTTTACCATATATACTTAAAAAATACAACCCGAGCAACTTACGTTTCAATGATAAGTACTGCTGGAGAGTTAAATTTTGAATCTCGAAACAGGGTTGTTTATTAATTGAAAAAAATATATTGAATATTTTTCGTGGCTGGACGTTAGCTGCAAGAATTCTTAAAAATTGAAATTCAAAAAATTTTAAACTTTAAATTAAAAATAACAATAGACGATTGAACTTGTCCACTTATCATTTATAACGTACATACTATAGAAAATAATTACTTCCGATTGCGGATAAATTATTATTTTTTTATTCTCAATGAATCAACATTATTCTTAGTTTTGAGGCTTTCGCGGCCATTATTAATGACTTGGTTGGCTTCCGGATAGATGCCGCGTTGAGCTTCAGCATTGCGCCGACGTTTCGCAAACATTGCAGTCTGCATCTTCAGGGCTATGAGCTCCGATTCTGAGCTCCGATGTGTGGGGGCAGTCCTTATATACCTTCCCTTGTGGTGGTGGGGGAAGGGGAAGGGGGGGGGGGTCAGCCAACGCGGCATCCATCCGAAAGCCAACCAAGTAATCAACATTATTATTCGATAAAAAATGAAAAATTTGGTTTGCTTATTCACAAACATCGATGTTTAGAAAAAAGAATTGAAAATCGAGTAATCGGCCGTTGAAAACATCGAATGAAAAACATTGATGTTTGGGCATGAAAAATCGACGTTTTCGATTAATCGACAAACATAGCCCATCCCTAGCAACAGTCCGTTCAGTTGCTACTTGGACCGAATTTACGAGATTATATGGGACACATGTGCAATGTTGCCATATGATCATCAAAGATTAAACCAACTAGAGTCAAGGGTGAAATTGAATAATAGTATATTTCGTAAGGAATGCAAAAAAGTGTTTTTTGGCGAGTGGGAGGTTTATATCACGAGCCGAAGGCGAGCGATATAATCCCACGAGCTAAAAAACATTTTTTCACGAGTTACGAACAATATTTTTCATCACAATGTGGCGGAAATTGGACTTTTAGGCACGCGGAGCGTGCCGAAAAGTTCACTTTTTGTCACAGCGTGATGAAAAATATTGTTCACAATATTCATTGAAGAAATTCCCAAAAATGTACTCAACACTGAAAAATCCGAAACAGTATGGGGATGGTAAGATTTTCGGCAAAACAGAAATTTTGCTTAAAGAACGTTGCTAATTTGAACGAAGTACTTGGGAATCCGTAATAAATCGGGAATATATGTTAATTAAAAAATTTTCATTCGCACGGTTTTCTCATAACATAAATATGCCTCGTGACATAAATATTCATTCCATCCATTCGGAAGTAAATTACCAATGAAATCGTTGGAAAAGGAATATCTAACATTAAATTGACGTGATCAGATAAATCTAGAAAATCTAAATTCCACTAAGAAATTCATGTATTCCCTTTTAAAACAGGTGATTTCATCATTCGATTATTCAATTTGATTATTTCTCATCGCATGATTTTACTCCCGAGCCCCAGTACAATTGAATCCGCAAATATTTTTTATTGCAGTAACCATTTTTTTTATTCAACTGTGTTTTTCCGTCATGAATTGAAGAAGTAGAAAAAAATGATGATCCACGTGTTTTTCCTCAATTTCGAAATAGTGATTATCAGAGGTGTGCCCTCAACTGCAACGCCAGTTTCTGCATCATTTCACAATATCTTTTATTACTGGTTATCTGTGTGGTCTCATGAGGGCGATGTGCAATAGGTAAACGTAATAACAGTGGCTGCGTTACCATTAAATTCATGAAACTTGCAGACTGTTTTTCGGTTGATTTAGGAGGTCGTAAACCTCACGCATCCACCGTTACGAGTGAGTATTATTAGACAAGGTCATGGAGTTGTGGAGGTCAATCATTTCTAGACATAACAATTAAAGTTTGTTGAATAGATTCCAGTCGAGTCGCAGAGTGTATCACGAAAAAATAAAACTAGTTAAAAAAAGGTGTGATCGCAAAATTTGGAAGAACGGTGAGAAATCAAGGGGCCCTATATGCCAATGCGTTCGACTGTCAACAAATATTGGAAACAAATAATAATGACAACACTCGGAGGCATCCACTCTTTCCTTCTTACCACGACGCATCTGAGTGTTGTTATTATTGGTGATTTCCAATATTTATAGATATTTGCAGATACTCGGTTCTAGGGCCCCTTGATTTCTGTTCTTTTCGTGTGATCTCATTCCTTTTTGAACGCTCATTGTATTATTTAATTAAGCGCGTTAATTCGATTTAGAAGCGTTCGTTTGAATTGTGGAATTTTGTGTATCATAAAAAGAATATTACGGAAATAATATTTCGCACTGCTGATACTCTACTACTGTCCAGTTAAAAAGTATAGACCCCTGGCGCTGCAGGATTTTTCGGGTTTGCAACATTCCTAAACATTAATATCAATTTTTTTTCTCAGAAATATATTCTAGACATACTAAATAACCATAAGAAACATGAAGTTGAATGTGTTGGATTATTATTCATTGCCAAAACAACCTCTGAAGTGGAGGCCCAGGGGCCTATACTTTTCAATCCTTTAGGAGTACGCAGCTCCGACGTGTAGTGCCACTGAATACGAGGATGTGTGGCCACGCGCTCGCCTCTAGCGTACGCACATCACTACCATGTCCACTAAACTTGGTGAATTGAGGAGATTTTTATCCACGTGCTCTCATCTTCGTAAATAATTGTAATTTTTTTTCATGAAATTGAAGACAATCCCAAACTAAATTCAGAAGCGACGCAACTTTTTTGTGAAAATAAATTTTCCACTGTGTTTTTTTTAATTGAAGGTTGTGAAGCTATGTTGGGCTCTCGCTCTGACAGAGACACTACCGCATCTCCCGATTTGAAATCCCCAAAAATGAAGGATAAAAGAATATTTTATTCGCGTCCCCTGATAATCCAATAGACCAATTCTCATTAAATAATTCCTCAATCTTCCCAAGATAACCCGATTCCTCTCATAAAACGAAGAAAATTCGTCTGCGTCTCGTATTTAATGGACGATAAAATCCCCAATTGTCTTCTTTCATTGGGGAATCGAGTTACGTTCACTCGAATAGATTTTAGACTCGATAATTCCGAGAGAATTGGTGTACCACAAACCAAAGGCATCCAATCAACATAAAATATGCGCAAAACGTAAGTAGATCCAGATGATGTAAAAATGCTAATTTAAATTGCACGCACACCCCCATTATTCATGTCCATTACGCCGCGTTATGTCTCTGAGGATTGTATTAATTATCGTAGACAGGTGTTCTGGAAGTGTTTGGGTGAATAATTAGAGATAATTCATGTTGCTGAGATTTTGTGTTTGATAAGTTGTGGGGAGAGAACACTTCAAAATATCAGTTACGTGAAAATCGATTTCCTCAATTTAGAAGTGTACAGACTTTGGAAAATCGGAGATTTAAGGATATCCAAGTGGCTTTTACCGTTTGGTACAGACCAAACGATATATTTTAACCATTTTCAATCATCAAATTTGTCAATTAAATTGCGTAAGAAAAATTTNATTCACGACTAGTGCCATGGGGTTTTTCACTTGCGTGGTTGGCCAGTCCTCGTCTTCGGCTCAGACGCCAACTCCACGTGAGTAAAAAAACCCATAGCACTCGCCCTGATATATACTGTATAGAAAAATCAAAATCTATTGATTTCCCCTATTAGATATTTCTGCATTACATTTTTCTACTGAAATAAATACGTGAAAAAGCTGCCGAACTTTCGATGGAAATCGGCACAAAAACCAATAGAATTTCTCATAAAATTCTCTAGCGAATGCGCTAGGATTGTCTATTGTTTTTTTTTCATACGTGATGTTGAACGAATTTCGTTGTATTGGGATAAATTCACAACAAAAAATTCTCTCGATTGTTCTCCTGAAACACATATTATCGATAGAATTCAATATTAAACATGTGCAATATCATTGACTTATTGCGTTTCATCCTTTCACGACTGAATCAAACGCCCTTCCATCATCTTTCATGAGCAAATACCCCGAAATATTGAGTCATACTTAAACATGTGAAACATGTGAATAAACATGTGAATGGCCAAAACTTAATTCATTCCATTCTATAATTTTTATCTCCGTTGGAATTCTCTAATATCATTTTTTATTCATTCATTTTATCATATAATTAATTTTGCTAATAAATAGCCAAAATAAAAATGATTGCAAGAACATGAAAGCCTCCGTCGTCTATCATACCGCACGAATATACTATATATATATATATGTATATATATATATATATATATATTTAGGGTGTATTTTGTACGGCCGACATTTATGGTGTCCGCAGTCGTAGCGTAGCTGACGAACGCACACTTTTTGGAGCACACGGACTTGCGTCCGTGCACGCACTACATGCCCACAAAACTTTCGTGAGATGTGAAATGGATAAACTTTGGGGGCGACTATTTTCAAAAAATCCAAATTTGCGTAGACAATTTTTTTCCCTCTAATATAGGAGAGTAGGTTAAATTATGTTCAAAAAAAAAATTAGTTTCCTGAAAGTATTATCTACGCTGTAGTTAATTATTGAATTTTAGGTGACCTGCTCTAGCTGTATAGGAGTGCGGTCGGTTCTCGCGTGTGCCCTATTCTGTCATGGGTGTGTACTTGGCGAGAGACGCTACCGTATCTCCTGATTAACCTTTGACTGATTCTGGTGAAAAATTATCAAGCTTTCCTGCACATTTTTTTCTGACAGGAAATGTCTTGTAGAAGCTATTTTATGGAAAAAATCTCTAGAATGTCATTTGTTATTTGCACTTATTCATTCATAGTCATCTATAAATAGTATCATCATTTAATGACAAAACATTATTCGTTATGATAGAATTTTGAAACGGTATTTTTATGAGTGAAAATATAGGAGGACCTTCTGAGGACCTCTCAAGTTTTCTCGCCTCCAGAAATAGAGAAACATCGGTGAAGGATATCCGGGCAGTTCAGACAATTTTTTCTTCTATTTTATAAAATAGACACAATATCTTACGGAAACTTTCTGACTGATTATGGCTCCAAAATAAAAAATTCTTGACTGTTCAATAATTCTTATGAAGCTGGTGAGTTATTTCTACGTTTCGTTCCGTAAAATTTCTCAATCGTTGGGGAAAAATTACGAAACGACTTATTGTCCTCACAGCGGTAAGTCATCAGACGGGTGGTTAATTTTTACGAAGCAAATCGTAGAATTTACATGGCGATTCGTCCAATTTCAGTTCCAAGTCACACTTTTCATTGAATTTTACTTCGTTCGCGGACTGCGTTTCGAAATGTAATTTTTAGGTTTTTTTCATGGTAATTTGTAGTGAATGTTTCTCTCCTTGTAGTTCATAGTCTTAAAGTATTTATGACGTAGTCAGGGGAGGTCGACAAAAGTCAAGAAATTCATGATTTTTCTTATACATTCTTTGATTTTTTAAAAACCTCTATGCAAAATCCGAGCTAGCCTAGGAAAATAGGTGAAACACAAGAATTTTACTAAAAAATGCATTTTTACACGGGCTCTTATGAGAATTCGGAAAAAAATTAAAAATGGATGGAAAGTTGCCATTGTCCTGAAATTTCGCACTTCGGTAGAGTTTCCATGGAGGAATATAAAGAAAAATCCAAGTGGTGTAGGAGAATTGTTTAGAAAGGATAATTAAAAAACTCATTAAAACTAGAAATTCTACGTGCGCAACATGGAATAGCGACAACATCGAGTTTAGAAATCGTGGAGGGGTAAGCGCGACAATTACGAATGGAGTTGTGATGGTACATTTCGCTATGGGAAGAAACATAACAGCTGAACGAATTAGTGCTGCCAACTTCTACCACGAACGGACCGACGTTGTCACTTTTTCTATCCATATTAATTATTTTCCAATTATCCAAAAGACAAGCTAGAAAAATAAAAGAAATCTTGAAATATGTGAAAAACGTGCAAAAGTTATTGAGTAAATATTTCGAACACAGAAATGGTCGAAATAGATTGAAACTTTGTAATTGAAATATATTTTTTTTGTTCAGCCATTGGCTTTCTGCGAGAGAACAATAGATTCCCCTCTATCTCACCTCCTACATGCCCACCCCGCTATAAATACCTTGAAGCGTTTTCCCGTGCACATCACCACAAATGACTTTGTTTGTTATACCCTCTAGTTTGTTTGCGACGTCAAGAAACATAATTTTTTTGACAGATAGTTGCAAACAATCAAATAAATAAGTTTTTGACTGGTACAACGGCCATATTGGGTGGTTGGAATCTGCGCGTTCCGGGGCGATGTTTTTTAAACATCAATGGTGCGAATCGATTTTTCTGGAAAAAACATCGATTATTAAAAAAATCGATGTTTTTTCTCATTACACAGAAAAAAACTAATTTTTTAATGTTTTTTTTTCTCTTTTTTTTTACCATATATACTTAAAAAATACAACCCGAGCAACTTACGTTTCAATGATAAGTACTGCTGGAGAGTTAAATTTTGAATCTCGAAACAGGGTTGTTTATTAATTGAAAAAAATATATTGAATATTTTTCGTGGCTGGACGTTAGCTGCAAGAATTCTTAAAAATTGAAATTCAAAAAATTTTAAACTTTAAATTAAAAATAACAATAGACGATTGAACTTGTCCACTTATCATTTATAACGTACATACTATAGAAAATAATTACTTCCGATTGCGGATAAATTATTATTTTTTTATTCTCAATGAATCAACATTATTCTTAGTTTTGAGGCTTTCGCGGCCATTATTAATGACTTGGTTGGCTTCCGGATAGATGCCGCGTTGAGCTTCAGCATTGCGCCGACGTTTCGCAAACATTGCAGTCTGCATCTTCAGGGCTATGAGCTCCGATTCTGAGCTCCGATGTGTGGGGGCAGTCCTTATATACCTTCCCTTGTGGTGGTGGGGGAAGGGGAAGGGGGGGGGGGTCAGCCAACGCGGCATCCATCCGAAAGCCAACCAAGTAATCAACATTATTATTCGATAAAAAATGAAAAATTTGGTTTGCTTATTCACAAACATCGATGTTTAGAAAAAAGAATTGAAAATCGAGTAATCGGCCGTTGAAAACATCGAATGAAAAACATTGATGTTTGGGCATGAAAAATCGACGTTTTCGATTAATCGACAAACATAGCCCATCCCTAGCAACAGTCCGTTCAGTTGCTACTTGGACCGAATTTACGAGATTATATGGGACACATGTGCAATGTTGCCATATGATCATCAAAGATTAAACCAACTAGAGTCAAGGGTGAAATTGAATAATAGTATATTTCGTAAGGAATGCAAAAAAGTGTTTTTTGGCGAGTGGGAGGTTTATATCACGAGCCGAAGGCGAGCGATATAATCCCACGAGCTAAAAAACATTTTTTCACGAGTTACGAACAATATTTTTCATCACAATGTGGCGGAAATTGGACTTTTAGGCACGCGGAGCGTGCCGAAAAGTTCACTTTTTGTCACAGCGTGATGAAAAATATTGTTCACAATATTCATTGAAGAAATTCCCAAAAATGTACTCAACACTGAAAAATCCGAAACAGTATGGGGATGGTAAGATTTTCGGCAAAACAGAAATTTTGCTTAAAGAACGTTGCTAATTTGAACGAAGTACTTGGGAATCCGTAATAAATCGGGAATATATGTTAATTAAAAAATTTTCATTCGCACGGTTTTCTCATAACATAAATATGCCTCGTGACATAAATATTCATTCCATCCATTCGGAAGTAAATTACCAATGAAATCGTTGGAAAAGGAATATCTAACATTAAATTGACGTGATCAGATAAATCTAGAAAATCTAAATTCCACTAAGAAATTCATGTATTCCCTTTTAAAACAGGTGATTTCATCATTCGATTATTCAATTTGATTATTTCTCATCGCATGATTTTACTCCCGAGCCCCAGTACAATTGAATCCGCAAATATTTTTTATTGCAGTAACCATTTTTTTTATTCAACTGTGTTTTTCCGTCATGAATTGAAGAAGTAGAAAAAAATGATGATCCACGTGTTTTTCCTCAATTTCGAAATAGTGATTATCAGAGGTGTGCCCTCAACTGCAACGCCAGTTTCTGCATCATTTCACAATATCTTTTATTACTGGTTATCTGTGTGGTCTCATGAGGGCGATGTGCAATAGGTAAACGTAATAACAGTGGCTGCGTTACCATTAAATTCATGAAACTTGCAGACTGTTTTTCGGTTGATTTAGGAGGTCGTAAACCTCACGCATCCACCGTTACGAGTGAGTATTATTAGACAAGGTCATGGAGTTGTGGAGGTCAATCATTTCTAGACATAACAATTAAAGTTTGTTGAATAGATTCCAGTCGAGTCGCAGAGTGTATCACGAAAAAATAAAACTAGTTAAAAAAAGGTGTGATCGCAAAATTTGGAAGAACGGTGAGAAATCAAGGGGCCCTATATGCCAATGCGTTCGACTGTCAACAAATATTGGAAACAAATAATAATGACAACACTCGGAGGCATCCACTCTTTCCTTCTTACCACGACGCATCTGAGTGTTGTTATTATTGGTGATTTCCAATATTTATAGATATTTGCAGATACTCGGTTCTAGGGCCCCTTGATTTCTGTTCTTTTCGTGTGATCTCATTCCTTTTTGAACGCTCATTGTATTATTTAATTAAGCGCGTTAATTCGATTTAGAAGCGTTCGTTTGAATTGTGGAATTTTGTGTATCATAAAAAGAATATTACGGAAATAATATTTCGCACTGCTGATACTCTACTACTGTCCAGTTAAAAAGTATAGACCCCTGGCGCTGCAGGATTTTTCGGGTTTGCAACATTCCTAAACATTAATATCAATTTTTTTTCTCAGAAATATATTCTAGACATACTAAATAACCATAAGAAACATGAAGTTGAATGTGTTGGATTATTATTCATTGCCAAAACAACCTCTGAAGTGGAGGCCCAGGGGCCTATACTTTTCAATCCTTTAGGAGTACGCAGCTCCGACGTGTAGTGCCACTGAATACGAGGATGTGTGGCCACGCGCTCGCCTCTAGCGTACGCACATCACTACCATGTCCACTAAACTTGGTGAATTGAGGAGATTTTTATCCACGTGCTCTCATCTTCGTAAATAATTGTAATTTTTTTTCATGAAATTGAAGACAATCCCAAACTAAATTCAGAAGCGACGCAACTTTTTTGTGAAAATAAATTTTCCACTGTGTTTTTTTTAATTGAAGGTTGTGAAGCTATGTTGGGCTCTCGCTCTGACAGAGACACTACCGCATCTCCCGATTTGAAATCCCCAAAAATGAAGGATAAAAGAATATTTTATTCGCGTCCCCTGATAATCCAATAGACCAATTCTCATTAAATAATTCCTCAATCTTCCCAAGATAACCCGATTCCTCTCATAAAACGAAGAAAATTCGTCTGCGTCTCGTATTTAATGGACGATAAAATCCCCAATTGTCTTCTTTCATTGGGGAATCGAGTTACGTTCACTCGAATAGATTTTAGACTCGATAATTCCGAGAGAATTGGTGTACCACAAACCAAAGGCATCCAATCAACATAAAATATGCGCAAAACGTAAGTAGATCCAGATGATGTAAAAATGCTAATTTAAATTGCACGCACACCCCCATTATTCATGTCCATTACGCCGCGTTATGTCTCTGAGGATTGTATTAATTATCGTAGACAGGTGTTCTGGAAGTGTTTGGGTGAATAATTAGAGATAATTCATGTTGCTGAGATTTTGTGTTTGATAAGTTGTGGGGAGAGAACACTTCAAAATATCAGTTACGTGAAAATCGATTTCCTCAATTTAGAAGTGTACAGACTTTGGAAAATCGGAGATTTAAGGATATCCAAGTGGCTTTTACCGTTTGGTACAGACCAAACGATATATTTTAACCATTTTCAATCATCAAATTTGTCAATTAAATTGCGTAAGAAAAATTTGAAAAAAATCATGAATATTCAGCTTCATTCAAATGACATTTAGCACAGAATTGTGAATTTTTTAAATATTTGTTGTTTATAGATAAATAATTGAAATTGTTTAAACTTTCGGAAACTTTATTCTTTAGGCATGAAATTGATTTCTGATAAAATTCTGAATACGAATAACTTGGTTATGATTTCTAAGAAATGATTTTTATAGCGCAAAATAGATTACTCATAAATTATTTATAGAAAATGCTCGTAATTTTCAAAAATTGCAATTTTTCGATTATTCCATCCATTTTCCTCTAAAAGTAAATTTTCCATATTTTTAAGTTTTTAAAAAGTTTTACACCGGTTAAATATCGAGATTCAAATTCAGACCTGCAAAGTTTAAGTAATAAAATCGTTGTAAAATATCCCGAAACTTGGGGTTAAATGGGGCTTGTATGAAAGCTGTGATGTTCGGCTACAAAAAAGAGCATTTCGCTGAAGAACAAATAGTCAACGTACTTGGTTATAATTAAGGTAGATCCCAAGACAAAATTACCATTCAAAAGTTAGTCTCTGAGGATTTCCGTAAAAAATTCTAAATGGCTTAGTTTATTTCATTCTCACAAGTTATTAAGCTTTTCTATTTTCTATTCTCTATTCTCATGTGTTGTTCATGCAGACAATAAAAACTGTTTAAATGGAATAAGAGATTATTTGTTAATTTTTTTAAAATCAAATAAGCAATCTTTTCACGAAATTTCCATTTTTCAGAGTTGAATATCGCAGAAACTACGTAGGGTGAACAGGCTAATTGCTGGACGGTTAAGGGAAATTTAAGTTTCGTCGTAGAATTTAAAATCAAAGAACCACCTAGATGGGGATATGATAGCTTCCATACCTTCAAGAATGTTTTAATGAGCAGAAAAAAATTGTTTGAAGTGAAAATAACAAAACAAAGAATAATTAAATTAAGAAATAGTTGAATGCAGCCGAAACCCCTAATTTCTGGACGACTGACCCATATTTTTTTTTGGCACGAGCCACAAATAAATTATTATTTTGAAATTTATGTAACGCGTCTCGAATATTTTATATCGTCGAATTGGAGACAAACATCATTCTATCCTTGTCCCTCACCGAATTTCTGGACATATCTCGAACCTTCCATAACAAAAGGTATTTAAACCCGCACGCTCCCGACCAGTTGCCAGATTTGGCGACTTGTAGCCAAATTGCGTACTTCAAGTATCATTTTGGTGACTAAAATTTCTGTTTGACGACATGGCGATTTTTTGGCTACAACCGAGTTTTTTTTATTTTTTAGAAATAAGGTAAAAGGTCTCATATCCAGATTTCGAAACACTTTATATCCCCACAATTTCAAATACACCGTTGGTTTTTGCGTTTCGCGCCTATCGATGGCGCCTCTTTGCGGTCGCTATTATCAACATGAAAAAGCGCCCTATAAATGAATTTCTCTTCGTTCGTTACCCTCATTGGTTGACGATAAGTAGTCATGAGGTATTTGACCAATAACAAAAAGAATAACAAACGTGAATCAGCGTGTGACGTAGAATGGACACTCAATGTTGATGGGCACCACTGCCTGATGAGAATTGAGACAAAAAGCAAACGGAAACGTTTCAAAATTGAATTTTATCTAATGGATTATTAATGGACCCAATTATTTAAAATATTTCAAAATTTTAGTGTAAATAGATGGTTTTAGTGATAGTTTGGAAATATTCATAGAATAATTATGGGTAAGTGGGAAAAGGACAAAAGAAAGTACAGGAGAGAATGGGAAAGCCAGGACTGGGCCAAAGGTAAACATCTGATTACTATATCAATCAAGCAGCAACAAAACGTCTTGATTGAATTTTTACAGATTGGTTGCAGCGCATCGACAAAGGCAAAGCTCTGCAATTGAGAACCCTGAATGAGGTTTATTGCAAAATTTGCCAAGTAGCCTTACGCAGTCATATTGCGGATCTGAAGAAACATAGAAGCTCTAAAGGTCACAAAGAAAAAATGACAGCAATTCGCCTCCCTGTTAGAGCCACAATGTTGAACTATGGTGCCTATTATGCGTTTATGTTTAATAATTAAATCAATTTGATTACCAACAACTCTGCTAATTACGATGACTCTAAATTCAACTCAATTAACAGGGACAACACCCGTCAATCAGCAGCAGAAATTGACAGATATCAAATTGGCTGCCTTTATTGCCTCTCAATCTCTCATTCAGCCATCAGATCGATGGATCATCTGAATGATGTTTTGAAGTCTCTAGGAAAAGTACATCGAACTACATCGAACAAAATGTTCAAGCATTATAAAAAAGATCATTTAACCAGCTATATTGGAAAAGTTAGTGAAAACCATCGGAGATGGGGCTTATTCAATAATTGTCGACGAGTCCACTGACGTATCGGTCACGAAATTTATGTGTTTATGTGTCCGATATTTCAACAATGAAGTTGGACGCATAATGACAGATTTTTTAGGAATGTTCATGGTAGAAGAAGCTACTGTTAGGTGTCTCTACGAGAGTGTCAACGCATATCTAGAATCCATTAATCTGATGAATGAAAATNGCGTCGCGGCCTCTGGTAACGCGAAATGTGGTGATCTCAGTTGTTTGATTCTATTAAAGATTTGGTATTAGGATCGAAGTGTCTAATTAATTTGGTTTCCGTGCAGGATTGGGAAGTTTCTGGATATTTCGTTTGACGTTGTTTGAAGAATGAGAGGTTCGAGCTCCTACAAGTCGACTTAGAAAGAGTTCTACTATCCGCCCTTAGGTTTCTACAAATCATCGTGAAGGGTTTAGACACCAAGAAACCCATCAGGTTATCTAAAATTGTGATATACTGAACAAATTTTAATTTATTAATTATGTAATAATAAAGTCACGCCTGCTGCAGTTTTACGGAGATGTCCTCCCCCCCCTAAAGAGCGACTTCTGCAGGCAATGCATGAGACAGGGGGTGACCACTAACGAGTGCCAGGGACCATACACAGACATGCTGTATCTGTGGAAGGAGGGGCTAGCCCCAAAACCGGTTTCCATGAAGCCCACTCGTCGTGGAAGTCAAGAGACCGAGAATAAGGCAAAGCCGAACCAGCAAACAAACCCAGCAAAAGTTTTCCTATTAAGTTCAGCCCCCCACACCACTCAGTCACTAAATGATTATTGTAAATCCGGCCGGTAGAAAAAGCACAACCACTCGCTAACGTTGAAAATTTACATGAGGAATCTTTCCGTTTTAATAATACAACTAATTATTTTTTATGAGCTGACTGTTCAAGTGGGAGATACTCA
Organism: Diachasma alloeum; assembly: GCF_001412515.2. Classification (NCBI taxonomy): domain Eukaryota; kingdom Metazoa; phylum Arthropoda; class Insecta; order Hymenoptera; family Braconidae; genus Diachasma; species Diachasma alloeum. The sequence continues at coordinate 1,527,045 of NW_021680361.1, forward strand.
ATCCTTCCCCGCGAACGAAAGCTTTAGTGGGAGGCTGTGACGTGGCGCAGACACGTCGACAACAATTAAGTAATTGTTGACGATTTTTAAACATTGCGTGCGCTGAGTGGGTCGACACATTTTACCCACTCTCGGTATCTTGGTTACCCCGGGTGGTAACAGTAGTCTCGGGGATAAATAACGCTGTCCAGCAAGGGATCAGCAACCCCTGATCCCTACCGAGTGAAAAATTCGAACCGGCCGGTTTGCATAGGCATTCGCATTTTCGTATTATTGAAAAAGTGAGGTGTTCCCGGACTGAGAAATTTTCTTTGAAATAAAAAGTATAAGATTAAACCGGCAACGTGTAAGGAGTTATATTGAAGACCTAGGGACTCATCCCGGTAGCACGAGCAATCATCCAGCGAGGATATCTCCGTTCTAGTGGACAGGAAGGATTAACTGGCTGCTCGGAGGAATTTGGACTCCAGAAGGTGATTCGCAGTTCAGCGAGTCGCCGTTGGTTTTCAATTACCCCTTTGACTATAAAGGACATAAGGTAGGAGAGTTATTTCACTGACTTGCTGTCGTTCTTTTCCGGGTTGCCGGCTCACGTCCCCTGCTCTGGGGGTTACACGTCGCCTGGAATTACGAATTCTTGTTTTCCCCCTGGACGCAAAGGTTGTCAGGGTCGCATATTCAATTCGTTGTGGGAAGAGTTACTTTAGGGAGAATTCATTCATTACCACCCCCTTGGGATTTTAGATCTTCCGATTACTAGTCGAGGTGTCAAATTAATTATTTTTCAGTTTATTAAATTAGCAAGTAGTCAAGAGACTCCTGGTGCCCAATGTCCCGCTGAGCCCGCTAAGTGGGTTCGCTGTTACTAAAAGTTTTACTGAATTACAGTAAATTTCTGAAGTCTATTTTGAGATACTATTTTAATTATTTTTTACCCCCTGTGTAATATGCTACGGGGACTCTACCGCCCCAGATACCCTCGTGCACGTTACAATATTAATTGACATATTTTTATTGTATACGAGTGGCTACGCGCCCTGCTCACTCCATTCGCGAACCCCCATATGACTTACATATAACCCCCACGTGATCCCCATATAGCCCCACATGACCCCCATGATCCTTATTTTGACCCCATGGCCGTTATCTGCCTCTCGTCACACTTATTCTGAGCCCCATTATAACTCTCGTGAACTTTATTTTAACCCGCATGACTCTTAATTTTTTGGTCTCAATTTGAAGGACCAAATTTTTATCACCAGAAATCGATTTGGATTTTTATAATATAGAGAAACCCCAAATCTCTTCATCAACAGGGATGAAGCAGGGATGAAACCCCCAACAAAGCATGCTCTCCTTCAATTATTACTAAAAAAGCTACAATCAGATGGTGATTTTATATTTTTTTGGAAAGAAAACTGTAAACGCATAGAATATATACACAAATATTAATTGAATATACTAGCATAATATGTGAAATACCCATTTAAAGTATTATCATTTATTAACGAAACCCAAAAAATGATTTATAACTGGATTTCTAGTAAAAAG
>NW_021680361.1:1531686-1551363 GCF_001412515.2 Diachasma alloeum
TATATATATATATATATATATATATATATATATATATATTTAGGGTGTATTTTGTACGGCCGACATTTATGGTGTCCGCAGTCGTAGCGTAGCTGACGAACGCACACTTTTTGGAGCACACGGACTTGCGTCCGTGCACGCACTACATGCCCACAAAACTTTCGTGAGATGTGAAATGGATAAACTTTGGGGGCGACTATTTTCAAAAAATCCAAATTTGCGTAGACAATTTTTTTCCCTCTAATATAGGAGAGTAGGTTAAATTATGTTCAAAAAAAAAATTAGTTTCCTGAAAGTATTATCTACGCTGTAGTTAATTATTGAATTTTAGGTGACCTGCTCTAGCTGTATAGGAGTGCGGTCGGTTCTCGCGTGTGCCCTATTCTGTCATGGGTGTGTACTTGGCGAGAGACGCTACCGTATCTCCTGATTAACCTTTGACTGATTCTGGTGAAAAATTATCAAGCTTTCCTGCACATTTTTTTCTGACAGGAAATGTCTTGTAGAAGCTATTTTATGGAAAAAATCTCTAGAATGTCATTTGTTATTTGCACTTATTCATTCATAGTCATCTATAAATAGTATCATCATTTAATGACAAAACATTATTCGTTATGATAGAATTTTGAAACGGTATTTTTATGAGTGAAAATATAGGAGGACCTTCTGAGGACCTCTCAAGTTTTCTCGCCTCCAGAAATAGAGAAACATCGGTGAAGGATATCCGGGCAGTTCAGACAATTTTTTCTTCTATTTTATAAAATAGACACAATATCTTACGGAAACTTTCTGACTGATTATGGCTCCAAAATAAAAAATTCTTGACTGTTCAATAATTCTTATGAAGCTGGTGAGTTATTTCTACGTTTCGTTCCGTAAAATTTCTCAATCGTTGGGGAAAAATTACGAAACGACTTATTGTCCTCACAGCGGTAAGTCATCAGACGGGTGGTTAATTTTTACGAAGCAAATCGTAGAATTTACATGGCGATTCGTCCAATTTCAGTTCCAAGTCACACTTTTCATTGAATTTTACTTCGTTCGCGGACTGCGTTTCGAAATGTAATTTTTAGGTTTTTTTCATGGTAATTTGTAGTGAATGTTTCTCTCCTTGTAGTTCATAGTCTTAAAGTATTTATGACGTAGTCAGGGGAGGTCGACAAAAGTCAAGAAATTCATGATTTTTCTTATACATTCTTTGATTTTTTAAAAACCTCTATGCAAAATCCGAGCTAGCCTAGGAAAATAGGTGAAACACAAGAATTTTACTAAAAAATGCATTTTTACACGGGCTCTTATGAGAATTCGGAAAAAAATTAAAAATGGATGGAAAGTTGCCATTGTCCTGAAATTTCGCACTTCGGTAGAGTTTCCATGGAGGAATATAAAGAAAAATCCAAGTGGTGTAGGAGAATTGTTTAGAAAGGATAATTAAAAAACTCATTAAAACTAGAAATTCTACGTGCGCAACATGGAATAGCGACAACATCGAGTTTAGAAATCGTGGAGGGGTAAGCGCGACAATTACGAATGGAGTTGTGATGGTACATTTCGCTATGGGAAGAAACATAACAGCTGAACGAATTAGTGCTGCCAACTTCTACCACGAACGGACCGACGTTGTCACTTTTTCTATCCATATTAATTATTTTCCAATTATCCAAAAGACAAGCTAGAAAAATAAAAGAAATCTTGAAATATGTGAAAAACGTGCAAAAGTTATTGAGTAAATATTTCGAACACAGAAATGGTCGAAATAGATTGAAACTTTGTAATTGAAATATATTTTTTTTGTTCAGCCATTGGCTTTCTGCGAGAGAACAATAGATTCCCCTCTATCTCACCTCCTACATGCCCACCCCGCTATAAATACCTTGAAGCGTTTTCCCGTGCACATCACCACAAATGACTTTGTTTGTTATACCCTCTAGTTTGTTTGCGACGTCAAGAAACATAATTTTTTTGACAGATAGTTGCAAACAATCAAATAAATAAGTTTTTGACTGGTACAACGGCCATATTGGGTGGTTGGAATCTGCGCGTTCCGGGGCGATGTTTTTTAAACATCAATGGTGCGAATCGATTTTTCTGGAAAAAACATCGATTATTAAAAAAATCGATGTTTTTTCTCATTACACAGAAAAAAACTAATTTTTTAATGTTTTTTTTTCTCTTTTTTTTTACCATATATACTTAAAAAATACAACCCGAGCAACTTACGTTTCAATGATAAGTACTGCTGGAGAGTTAAATTTTGAATCTCGAAACAGGGTTGTTTATTAATTGAAAAAAATATATTGAATATTTTTCGTGGCTGGACGTTAGCTGCAAGAATTCTTAAAAATTGAAATTCAAAAAATTTTAAACTTTAAATTAAAAATAACAATAGACGATTGAACTTGTCCACTTATCATTTATAACGTACATACTATAGAAAATAATTACTTCCGATTGCGGATAAATTATTATTTTTTTATTCTCAATGAATCAACATTATTCTTAGTTTTGAGGCTTTCGCGGCCATTATTAATGACTTGGTTGGCTTCCGGATAGATGCCGCGTTGAGCTTCAGCATTGCGCCGACGTTTCGCAAACATTGCAGTCTGCATCTTCAGGGCTATGAGCTCCGATTCTGAGCTCCGATGTGTGGGGGCAGTCCTTATATACCTTCCCTTGTGGTGGTGGGGGAAGGGGAAGGGGGGGGGGGTCAGCCAACGCGGCATCCATCCGAAAGCCAACCAAGTAATCAACATTATTATTCGATAAAAAATGAAAAATTTGGTTTGCTTATTCACAAACATCGATGTTTAGAAAAAAGAATTGAAAATCGAGTAATCGGCCGTTGAAAACATCGAATGAAAAACATTGATGTTTGGGCATGAAAAATCGACGTTTTCGATTAATCGACAAACATAGCCCATCCCTAGCAACAGTCCGTTCAGTTGCTACTTGGACCGAATTTACGAGATTATATGGGACACATGTGCAATGTTGCCATATGATCATCAAAGATTAAACCAACTAGAGTCAAGGGTGAAATTGAATAATAGTATATTTCGTAAGGAATGCAAAAAAGTGTTTTTTGGCGAGTGGGAGGTTTATATCACGAGCCGAAGGCGAGCGATATAATCCCACGAGCTAAAAAACATTTTTTCACGAGTTACGAACAATATTTTTCATCACAATGTGGCGGAAATTGGACTTTTAGGCACGCGGAGCGTGCCGAAAAGTTCACTTTTTGTCACAGCGTGATGAAAAATATTGTTCACAATATTCATTGAAGAAATTCCCAAAAATGTACTCAACACTGAAAAATCCGAAACAGTATGGGGATGGTAAGATTTTCGGCAAAACAGAAATTTTGCTTAAAGAACGTTGCTAATTTGAACGAAGTACTTGGGAATCCGTAATAAATCGGGAATATATGTTAATTAAAAAATTTTCATTCGCACGGTTTTCTCATAACATAAATATGCCTCGTGACATAAATATTCATTCCATCCATTCGGAAGTAAATTACCAATGAAATCGTTGGAAAAGGAATATCTAACATTAAATTGACGTGATCAGATAAATCTAGAAAATCTAAATTCCACTAAGAAATTCATGTATTCCCTTTTAAAACAGGTGATTTCATCATTCGATTATTCAATTTGATTATTTCTCATCGCATGATTTTACTCCCGAGCCCCAGTACAATTGAATCCGCAAATATTTTTTATTGCAGTAACCATTTTTTTTATTCAACTGTGTTTTTCCGTCATGAATTGAAGAAGTAGAAAAAAATGATGATCCACGTGTTTTTCCTCAATTTCGAAATAGTGATTATCAGAGGTGTGCCCTCAACTGCAACGCCAGTTTCTGCATCATTTCACAATATCTTTTATTACTGGTTATCTGTGTGGTCTCATGAGGGCGATGTGCAATAGGTAAACGTAATAACAGTGGCTGCGTTACCATTAAATTCATGAAACTTGCAGACTGTTTTTCGGTTGATTTAGGAGGTCGTAAACCTCACGCATCCACCGTTACGAGTGAGTATTATTAGACAAGGTCATGGAGTTGTGGAGGTCAATCATTTCTAGACATAACAATTAAAGTTTGTTGAATAGATTCCAGTCGAGTCGCAGAGTGTATCACGAAAAAATAAAACTAGTTAAAAAAAGGTGTGATCGCAAAATTTGGAAGAACGGTGAGAAATCAAGGGGCCCTATATGCCAATGCGTTCGACTGTCAACAAATATTGGAAACAAATAATAATGACAACACTCGGAGGCATCCACTCTTTCCTTCTTACCACGACGCATCTGAGTGTTGTTATTATTGGTGATTTCCAATATTTATAGATATTTGCAGATACTCGGTTCTAGGGCCCCTTGATTTCTGTTCTTTTCGTGTGATCTCATTCCTTTTTGAACGCTCATTGTATTATTTAATTAAGCGCGTTAATTCGATTTAGAAGCGTTCGTTTGAATTGTGGAATTTTGTGTATCATAAAAAGAATATTACGGAAATAATATTTCGCACTGCTGATACTCTACTACTGTCCAGTTAAAAAGTATAGACCCCTGGCGCTGCAGGATTTTTCGGGTTTGCAACATTCCTAAACATTAATATCAATTTTTTTTCTCAGAAATATATTCTAGACATACTAAATAACCATAAGAAACATGAAGTTGAATGTGTTGGATTATTATTCATTGCCAAAACAACCTCTGAAGTGGAGGCCCAGGGGCCTATACTTTTCAATCCTTTAGGAGTACGCAGCTCCGACGTGTAGTGCCACTGAATACGAGGATGTGTGGCCACGCGCTCGCCTCTAGCGTACGCACATCACTACCATGTCCACTAAACTTGGTGAATTGAGGAGATTTTTATCCACGTGCTCTCATCTTCGTAAATAATTGTAATTTTTTTTCATGAAATTGAAGACAATCCCAAACTAAATTCAGAAGCGACGCAACTTTTTTGTGAAAATAAATTTTCCACTGTGTTTTTTTTAATTGAAGGTTGTGAAGCTATGTTGGGCTCTCGCTCTGACAGAGACACTACCGCATCTCCCGATTTGAAATCCCCAAAAATGAAGGATAAAAGAATATTTTATTCGCGTCCCCTGATAATCCAATAGACCAATTCTCATTAAATAATTCCTCAATCTTCCCAAGATAACCCGATTCCTCTCATAAAACGAAGAAAATTCGTCTGCGTCTCGTATTTAATGGACGATAAAATCCCCAATTGTCTTCTTTCATTGGGGAATCGAGTTACGTTCACTCGAATAGATTTTAGACTCGATAATTCCGAGAGAATTGGTGTACCACAAACCAAAGGCATCCAATCAACATAAAATATGCGCAAAACGTAAGTAGATCCAGATGATGTAAAAATGCTAATTTAAATTGCACGCACACCCCCATTATTCATGTCCATTACGCCGCGTTATGTCTCTGAGGATTGTATTAATTATCGTAGACAGGTGTTCTGGAAGTGTTTGGGTGAATAATTAGAGATAATTCATGTTGCTGAGATTTTGTGTTTGATAAGTTGTGGGGAGAGAACACTTCAAAATATCAGTTACGTGAAAATCGATTTCCTCAATTTAGAAGTGTACAGACTTTGGAAAATCGGAGATTTAAGGATATCCAAGTGGCTTTTACCGTTTGGTACAGACCAAACGATATATTTTAACCATTTTCAATCATCAAATTTGTCAATTAAATTGCGTAAGAAAAATTTGAAAAAAATCATGAATATTCAGCTTCATTCAAATGACATTTAGCACAGAATTGTGAATTTTTTAAATATTTGTTGTTTATAGATAAATAATTGAAATTGTTTAAACTTTCGGAAACTTTATTCTTTAGGCATGAAATTGATTTCTGATAAAATTCTGAATACGAATAACTTGGTTATGATTTCTAAGAAATGATTTTTATAGCGCAAAATAGATTACTCATAAATTATTTATAGAAAATGCTCGTAATTTTCAAAAATTGCAATTTTTCGATTATTCCATCCATTTTCCTCTAAAAGTAAATTTTCCATATTTTTAAGTTTTTAAAAAGTTTTACACCGGTTAAATATCGAGATTCAAATTCAGACCTGCAAAGTTTAAGTAATAAAATCGTTGTAAAATATCCCGAAACTTGGGGTTAAATGGGGCTTGTATGAAAGCTGTGATGTTCGGCTACAAAAAAGAGCATTTCGCTGAAGAACAAATAGTCAACGTACTTGGTTATAATTAAGGTAGATCCCAAGACAAAATTACCATTCAAAAGTTAGTCTCTGAGGATTTCCGTAAAAAATTCTAAATGGCTTAGTTTATTTCATTCTCACAAGTTATTAAGCTTTTCTATTTTCTATTCTCTATTCTCATGTGTTGTTCATGCAGACAATAAAAACTGTTTAAATGGAATAAGAGATTATTTGTTAATTTTTTTAAAATCAAATAAGCAATCTTTTCACGAAATTTCCATTTTTCAGAGTTGAATATCGCAGAAACTACGTAGGGTGAACAGGCTAATTGCTGGACGGTTAAGGGAAATTTAAGTTTCGTCGTAGAATTTAAAATCAAAGAACCACCTAGATGGGGATATGATAGCTTCCATACCTTCAAGAATGTTTTAATGAGCAGAAAAAAATTGTTTGAAGTGAAAATAACAAAACAAAGAATAATTAAATTAAGAAATAGTTGAATGCAGCCGAAACCCCTAATTTCTGGACGACTGACCCATATTTTTTTTTGGCACGAGCCACAAATAAATTATTATTTTGAAATTTATGTAACGCGTCTCGAATATTTTATATCGTCGAATTGGAGACAAACATCATTCTATCCTTGTCCCTCACCGAATTTCTGGACATATCTCGAACCTTCCATAACAAAAGGTATTTAAACCCGCACGCTCCCGACCAGTTGCCAGATTTGGCGACTTGTAGCCAAATTGCGTACTTCAAGTATCATTTTGGTGACTAAAATTTCTGTTTGACGACATGGCGATTTTTTGGCTACAACCGAGTTTTTTTTATTTTTTAGAAATAAGGTAAAAGGTCTCATATCCAGATTTCGAAACACTTTATATCCCCACAATTTCAAATACACCGTTGGTTTTTGCGTTTCGCGCCTATCGATGGCGCCTCTTTGCGGTCGCTATTATCAACATGAAAAAGCGCCCTATAAATGAATTTCTCTTCGTTCGTTACCCTCATTGGTTGACGATAAGTAGTCATGAGGTATTTGACCAATAACAAAAAGAATAACAAACGTGAATCAGCGTGTGACGTAGAATGGACACTCAATGTTGATGGGCACCACTGCCTGATGAGAATTGAGACAAAAAGCAAACGGAAACGTTTCAAAATTGAATTTTATCTAATGGATTATTAATGGACCCAATTATTTAAAATATTTCAAAATTTTAGTGTAAATAGATGGTTTTAGTGATAGTTTGGAAATATTCATAGAATAATTATGGGTAAGTGGGAAAAGGACAAAAGAAAGTACAGGAGAGAATGGGAAAGCCAGGACTGGGCCAAAGGTAAACATCTGATTACTATATCAATCAAGCAGCAACAAAACGTCTTGATTGAATTTTTACAGATTGGTTGCAGCGCATCGACAAAGGCAAAGCTCTGCAATTGAGAACCCTGAATGAGGTTTATTGCAAAATTTGCCAAGTAGCCTTACGCAGTCATATTGCGGATCTGAAGAAACATAGAAGCTCTAAAGGTCACAAAGAAAAAATGACAGCAATTCGCCTCCCTGTTAGAGCCACAATGTTGAACTATGGTGCCTATTATGCGTTTATGTTTAATAATTAAATCAATTTGATTACCAACAACTCTGCTAATTACGATGACTCTAAATTCAACTCAATTAACAGGGACAACACCCGTCAATCAGCAGCAGAAATTGACAGATATCAAATTGGCTGCCTTTATTGCCTCTCAATCTCTCATTCAGCCATCAGATCGATGGATCATCTGAATGATGTTTTGAAGTCTCTAGGAAAAGTACATCGAACTACATCGAACAAAATGTTCAAGCATTATAAAAAAGATCATTTAACCAGCTATATTGGAAAAGTTAGTGAAAACCATCGGAGATGGGGCTTATTCAATAATTGTCGACGAGTCCACTGACGTATCGGTCACGAAATTTATGTGTTTATGTGTCCGATATTTCAACAATGAAGTTGGACGCATAATGACAGATTTTTTAGGAATGTTCATGGTAGAAGAAGCTACTGTTAGGTGTCTCTACGAGAGTGTCAACGCATATCTAGAATCCATTAATCTGATGAATGAAAATATGATAGCGATTGGTACAGATGGTGCTAATAATTTATGCGGAGGTAAAGAATCCCCTCCTTGCATTATTGAAGAGAGACATTCTCAATCTTCAGATAGTTGAATGCACTTGTCATTCCCTCCACCTTTGCTCATCCAAGGCCGCTAAAGAATTACCAAGTTCTTTGGAATTTTTAATTAGAGAAATATACAATTGGTTCAAGTGTAGTCCACTTCGTCGCCTGAAGTATAAACGATTGTTTGATACAATCAATTCAAGTATAGAAGCACATCCCTTTCATCAATTAATCAAATTGTCACAAACCCGATGGTTAGCTTTTTACGACGCAGTTAAAAGACTTCTAGAGCAATGGCTCGAGTTGAAAACTCACTTTCACCTAATAATTCAAACTGAAAAATGTTACACTGCCAGACAGATTAACGGTATGCTTCTCGATGATACTAACAGACTATTTATTATTCCTGAAGCATATTCTATTAAAAATGCAGAGTTCAAAGCTTACTTTTCAAAACGAGAAAATCGATGTTGGAAGTGCATACGATGAGATGNGAAGGGTTTAGACACCAAGAAACACATCAGGTTATCTAAAATAGTGATATATAGAACGATTTTAAATATGTTAAATAATTCAATAATAAAGTCACGCATGCTGCACTTTTACCGAAGTTATTAAGATGAAATCAGTGAAAAATCATGTTTTGAGCAATATTATTTAGATTGTATTTCGGAAGGAAGAAGAGGAAATGCTGAATAGTTTGTAGTCGACAATTCTAAATTACGAGTTGATTATTATCAGTCTAGTATTCTTGACAATAACTAATTTATAAATGTGAAATAACACAATCTCATGGAAAAATGATGATTAAAAATTTTATGTGCAATACGAAAATTATAGAGTTTCAAACTTTTGTTATGAATAACTTATGGTTATGCATGCCCCGGAATGGCATAACATGTAAATGTAGGATCATTTCATACAGCGTTGTACGCTTGAAAAAATTTCATAGAAAAACCTAGAGAATTCTATATAAAATTTTTCGTCATTCAGGCCCGTTAGGTAGCGCCTACTATAGCTGTCTTGAGGGAAGCTAAATGGCGTTTAACAGACCAGGTCCGTTAAACGAAGCACAGGTATGGTTAACTCGAGTTAGCAGCCCTAGGACAATAAAAACATACAGTTTCTAGATGGGCAACCCACAAAACCTTCGTAGGAATACAACATGAAGTGTGCGGTTATCGCTGTCACTTGCTTGAAAACTCGGCGGATCGTTCACCACTAATACGATGCGCCACCGTCATTGCCGATGACATCAGGAGTTGTTATTCCGTTGCTAGGGAGTCAGTCGTAACTTGAGGGTTATATTGTCAAAATATTAGTTTAATAAAGAGATTATATTCACTTTCTCGTTATATATCTATTTTGAATAGATTATATATATATTTCTATTAAAATGTGATGAAAAATTTGAGTATGTTGTGAGAAGAAGAGGAACGATGAAAAAGAAAAGTTGTAAACTGTAGATNTCTTCTATTTTATAAAATAGACACAATATCTTACGGAAACTTTCTGACTGATTATGGCTCCAAAATAAAAAATTCTTGACTGTTCAATAATTCTTATGAAGCTGGTGAGTTATTTCTACGTTTCGTTCCGTAAAATTTCTCAATCGTTGGGGAAAAATTACGAAACGACTTATTGTCCTCACAGCGGTAAGTCATCAGACGGGTGGTTAATTTTTACGAAGCAAATCGTAGAATTTACATGGCGATTCGTCCAATTTCAGTTCCAAGTCACACTTTTCATTGAATTTTACTTCGTTCGCGGACTGCGTTTCGAAATGTAATTTTTAGGTTTTTTTCATGGTAATTTGTAGTGAATGTTTCTCTCCTTGTAGTTCATAGTCTTAAAGTATTTATGACGTAGTCAGGGGAGGTCGACAAAAGTCAAGAAATTCATGATTTTTCTTATACATTCTTTGATTTTTTAAAAACCTCTATGCAAAATCCGAGCTAGCCTAGGAAAATAGGTGAAACACAAGAATTTTACTAAAAAATGCATTTTTACACGGGCTCTTATGAGAATTCGGAAAAAAATTAAAAATGGATGGAAAGTTGCCATTGTCCTGAAATTTCGCACTTCGGTAGAGTTTCCATGGAGGAATATAAAGAAAAATCCAAGTGGTGTAGGAGAATTGTTTAGAAAGGATAATTAAAAAACTCATTAAAACTAGAAATTCTACGTGCGCAACATGGAATAGCGACAACATCGAGTTTAGAAATCGTGGAGGGGTAAGCGCGACAATTACGAATGGAGTTGTGATGGTACATTTCGCTATGGGAAGAAACATAACAGCTGAACGAATTAGTGCTGCCAACTTCTACCACGAACGGACCGACGTTGTCACTTTTTCTATCCATATTAATTATTTTCCAATTATCCAAAAGACAAGCTAGAAAAATAAAAGAAATCTTGAAATATGTGAAAAACGTGCAAAAGTTATTGAGTAAATATTTCGAACACAGAAATGGTCGAAATAGATTGAAACTTTGTAATTGAAATATATTTTTTTTGTTCAGCCATTGGCTTTCTGCGAGAGAACAATAGATTCCCCTCTATCTCACCTCCTACATGCCCACCCCGCTATAAATACCTTGAAGCGTTTTCCCGTGCACATCACCACAAATGACTTTGTTTGTTATACCCTCTAGTTTGTTTGCGACGTCAAGAAACATAATTTTTTTGACAGATAGTTGCAAACAATCAAATAAATAAGTTTTTGACTGGTACAACGGCCATATTGGGTGGTTGGAATCTGCGCGTTCCGGGGCGATGTTTTTTAAACATCAATGGTGCGAATCGATTTTTCTGGAAAAAACATCGATTATTAAAAAAATCGATGTTTTTTCTCATTACACAGAAAAAAACTAATTTTTTAATGTTTTTTTTTCTCTTTTTTTTTTACCATATATACTTAAAAAATACAACCCGAGCAACTTACGTTTCAATGATAAGTACTGCTGGAGAGTTAAATTTTGAATCTCGAAACAGGGTTGTTTATTAATTGAAAAAAATATATTGAATATTTTTCGTGGCTGGACGTTAGCTGCAAGAATTCTTAAAAATTGAAATTCAAAAAATTTTAAACTTTAAATTAAAAATAACAATAGACGATTGAACTTGTCCACTTATCATTTATAACGTACATACTATAGAAAATAATTACTTCCGATTGCGGATAAATTATTATTTTTTTATTCTCAATGAATCAACATTATTCTTAGTTTTGAGGCTTTCGCGGCCATTATTAATGACTTGGTTGGCTTCCGGATAGATGCCGCGTTGAGCTTCAGCATTGCGCCGACGTTTCGCAAACATTGCAGTCTGCATCTTCAGGGCTATGAGCTCCGATTCTGAGCTCCGATGTGTGGGGGCAGTCCTTATATACCTTCCCTTGTGGTGGTGGGGGAAGGGGAAGGGGGGGGGGGTCAGCCAACGCGGCATCCATCCGAAAGCCAACCAAGTAATCAACATTATTATTCGATAAAAAATGAAAAATTTGGTTTGCTTATTCACAAACATCGATGTTTAGAAAAAAGAATTGAAAATCGAGTAATCGGCCGTTGAAAACATCGAATGAAAAACATTGATGTTTGGGCATGAAAAATCGACGTTTTCGATTAATCGACAAACATAGCCCATCCCTAGCAACAGTCCGTTCAGTTGCTACTTGGACCGAATTTACGAGATTATATGGGACACATGTGCAATGTTGCCATATGATCATCAAAGATTAAACCAACTAGAGTCAAGGGTGAAATTGAATAATAGTATATTTCGTAAGGAATGCAAAAAAGTGTTTTTTGGCGAGTGGGAGGTTTATATCACGAGCCGAAGGCGAGCGATATAATCCCACGAGCTAAAAAACATTTTTTCACGAGTTACGAACAATATTTTTCATCACAATGTGGCGGAAATTGGACTTTTAGGCACGCGGAGCGTGCCGAAAAGTTCACTTTTTGTCACAGCGTGATGAAAAATATTGTTCACAATATTCATTGAAGAAATTCCCAAAAATGTACTCAACACTGAAAAATCCGAAACAGTATGGGGATGGTAAGATTTTCGGCAAAACAGAAATTTTGCTTAAAGAACGTTGCTAATTTGAACGAAGTACTTGGGAATCCGTAATAAATCGGGAATATATGTTAATTAAAAAATTTTCATTCGCACGGTTTTCTCATAACATAAATATGCCTCGTGACATAAATATTCATTCCATCCATTCGGAAGTAAATTACCAATGAAATCGTTGGAAAAGGAATATCTAACATTAAATTGACGTGATCAGATAAATCTAGAAAATCTAAATTCCACTAAGAAATTCATGTATTCCCTTTTAAAACAGGTGATTTCATCATTCGATTATTCAATTTGATTATTTCTCATCGCATGATTTTACTCCCGAGCCCCAGTACAATTGAATCCGCAAATATTTTTTATTGCAGTAACCATTTTTTTTATTCAACTGTGTTTTTCCGTCATGAATTGAAGAAGTAGAAAAAAATGATGATCCACGTGTTTTTCCTCAATTTCGAAATAGTGATTATCAGAGGTGTGCCCTCAACTGCAACGCCAGTTTCTGCATCATTTCACAATATCTTTTATTACTGGTTATCTGTGTGGTCTCATGAGGGCGATGTGCAATAGGTAAACGTAATAACAGTGGCTGCGTTACCATTAAATTCATGAAACTTGCAGACTGTTTTTCGGTTGATTTAGGAGGTCGTAAACCTCACGCATCCACCGTTACGAGTGAGTATTATTAGACAAGGTCATGGAGTTGTGGAGGTCAATCATTTCTAGACATAACAATTAAAGTTTGTTGAATAGATTCCAGTCGAGTCGCAGAGTGTATCACGAAAAAATAAAACTAGTTAAAAAAAGGTGTGATCGCAAAATTTGGAAGAACGGTGAGAAATCAAGGGGCCCTATATGCCAATGCGTTCGACTGTCAACAAATATTGGAAACAAATAATAATGACAACACTCGGAGGCATCCACTCTTTCCTTCTTACCACGACGCATCTGAGTGTTGTTATTATTGGTGATTTCCAATATTTATAGATATTTGCAGATACTCGGTTCTAGGGCCCCTTGATTTCTGTTCTTTTCGTGTGATCTCATTCCTTTTTGAACGCTCATTGTATTATTTAATTAAGCGCGTTAATTCGATTTAGAAGCGTTCGTTTGAATTGTGGAATTTTGTGTATCATAAAAAGAATATTACGGAAATAATATTTCGCACTGCTGATACTCTACTACTGTCCAGTTAAAAAGTATAGACCCCTGGCGCTGCAGGATTTTTCGGGTTTGCAACATTCCTAAACATTAATATCAATTTTTTTTCTCAGAAATATATTCTAGACATACTAAATAACCATAAGAAACATGAAGTTGAATGTGTTGGATTATTATTCATTGCCAAAACAACCTCTGAAGTGGAGGCCCAGGGGCCTATACTTTTCAATCCTTTAGGAGTACGCAGCTCCGACGTGTAGTGCCACTGAATACGAGGATGTGTGGCCACGCGCTCGCCTCTAGCGTACGCACATCACTACCATGTCCACTAAACTTGGTGAATTGAGGAGATTTTTATCCACGTGCTCTCATCTTCGTAAATAATTGTAATTTTTTTTCATGAAATTGAAGACAATCCCAAACTAAATTCAGAAGCGACGCAACTTTTTTGTGAAAATAAATTTTCCACTGTGTTTTTTTTAATTGAAGGTTGTGAAGCTATGTTGGGCTCTCGCTCTGACAGAGACACTACCGCATCTCCCGATTTGAAATCCCCAAAAATGAAGGATAAAAGAATATTTTATTCGCGTCCCCTGATAATCCAATAGACCAATTCTCATTAAATAATTCCTCAATCTTCCCAAGATAACCCGATTCCTCTCATAAAACGAAGAAAATTCGTCTGCGTCTCGTATTTAATGGACGATAAAATCCCCAATTGTCTTCTTTCATTGGGGAATCGAGTTACGTTCACTCGAATAGATTTTAGACTCGATAATTCCGAGAGAATTGGTGTACCACAAACCAAAGGCATCCAATCAACATAAAATATGCGCAAAACGTAAGTAGATCCAGATGATGTAAAAATGCTAATTTAAATTGCACGCACACCCCCATTATTCATGTCCATTACGCCGCGTTATGTCTCTGAGGATTGTATTAATTATCGTAGACAGGTGTTCTGGAAGTGTTTGGGTGAATAATTAGAGATAATTCATGTTGCTGAGATTTTGTGTTTGATAAGTTGTGGGGAGAGAACACTTCAAAATATCAGTTACGTGAAAATCGATTTCCTCAATTTAGAAGTGTACAGACTTTGGAAAATCGGAGATTTAAGGATATCCAAGTGGCTTTTACCGTTTGGTACAGACCAAACGATATATTTTAACCATTTTCAATCATCAAATTTGTCAATTAAATTGCGTAAGAAAAATTTGAAAAAAATCATGAATATTCAGCTTCATTCAAATGACATTTAGCACAGAATTGTGAATTTTTTAAATATTTGTTGTTTATAGATAAATAATTGAAATTGTTTAAACTTTCGGAAACTTTATTCTTTAGGCATGAAATTGATTTCTGATAAAATTCTGAATACGAATAACTTGGTTATGATTTCTAAGAAATGATTTTTATAGCGCAAAATAGATTACTCATAAATTATTTATAGAAAATGCTCGTAATTTTCAAAAATTGCAATTTTTCGATTATTCCATCCATTTTCCTCTAAAAGTAAATTTTCCATATTTTTAAGTTTTTAAAAAGTTTTACACCGGTTAAATATCGAGATTCAAATTCAGACCTGCAAAGTTTAAGTAATAAAATCGTTGTAAAATATCCCGAAACTTGGGGTTAAATGGGGCTTGTATGAAAGCTGTGATGTTCGGCTACAAAAAAGAGCATTTCGCTGAAGAACAAATAGTCAACGTACTTGGTTATAATTAAGGTAGATCCCAAGACAAAATTACCATTCAAAAGTTAGTCTCTGAGGATTTCCGTAAAAAATTCTAAATGGCTTAGTTTATTTCATTCTCACAAGTTATTAAGCTTTTCTATTTTCTATTCTCTATTCTCATGTGTTGTTCATGCAGACAATAAAAACTGTTTAAATGGAATAAGAGATTATTTGTTAATTTTTTTAAAATCAAATAAGCAATCTTTTCACGAAATTTCCATTTTTCAGAGTTGAATATCGCAGAAACTACGTAGGGTGAACAGGCTAATTGCTGGACGGTTAAGGGAAATTTAAGTTTCGTCGTAGAATTTAAAATCAAAGAACCACCTAGATGGGGATATGATAGCTTCCATACCTTCAAGAATGTTTTAATGAGCAGAAAAAAATTGTTTGAAGTGAAAATAACAAAACAAAGAATAATTAAATTAAGAAATAGTTGAATGCAGCCGAAACCCCTAATTTCTGGACGACTGACCCATATTTTTTTTTGGCACGAGCCACAAATAAATTATTATTTTGAAATTTATGTAACGCGTCTCGAATATTTTATATCGTCGAATTGGAGACAAACATCATTCTATCCTTGTCCCTCACCGAATTTCTGGACATATCTCGAACCTTCCATAACAAAAGGTATTTAAACCCGCACGCTCCCGACCAGTTGCCAGATTTGGCGACTTGTAGCCAAATTGCGTACTTCAAGTATCATTTTGGTGACTAAAATTTCTGTTTGACGACATGGCGATTTTTTGGCTACAACCGAGTTTTTTTTATTTTTTAGAAATAAGGTAAAAGGTCTCATATCCAGATTTCGAAACACTTTATATCCCCACAATTTCAAATACACCGTTGGTTTTTGCGTTTCGCGCCTATCGATGGCGCCTCTTTGCGGTCGCTATTATCAACATGAAAAAGCGCCCTATAAATGAATTTCTCTTCGTTCGTTACCCTCATTGGTTGACGATAAGTAGTCATGAGGTATTTGACCAATAACAAAAAGAATAACAAACGTGAATCAGCGTGTGACGTAGAATGGACACTCAATGTTGATGGGCACCACTGCCTGATGAGAATTGAGACAAAAAGCAAACGGAAACGTTTCAAAATTGAATTTTATCTAATGGATTATTAATGGACCCAATTATTTAAAATATTTCAAAATTTTAGTGTAAATAGATGGTTTTAGTGATAGTTTGGAAATATTCATAGAATAATTATGGGTAAGTGGGAAAAGGACAAAAGAAAGTACAGGAGAGAATGGGAAAGCCAGGACTGGGCCAAAGGTAAACATCTGATTACTATATCAATCAAGCAGCAACAAAACGTCTTGATTGAATTTTTACAGATTGGTTGCAGCGCATCGACAAAGGCAAAGCTCTGCAATTGAGAACCCTGAATGAGGTTTATTGCAAAATTTGCCAAGTAGCCTTACGCAGTCATATTGCGGATCTGAAGAAACATAGAAGCTCTAAAGGTCACAAAGAAAAAATGACAGCAATTCGCCTCCCTGTTAGAGCCACAATGTTGAACTATGGTGCCTATTATGCGTTTATGTTTAATAATTAAATCAATTTGATTACCAACAACTCTGCTAATTACGATGACTCTAAATTCAACTCAATTAACAGGGACAACACCCGTCAATCAGCAGCAGAAATTGACAGATATCAAATTGGCTGCCTTTATTGCCTCTCAATCTCTCATTCAGCCATCAGATCGATGGATCATCTGAATGATGTTTTGAAGTCTCTAGGAAAAGTACATCGAACTACATCGAACAAAATGTTCAAGCATTATAAAAAAGATCATTTAACCAGCTATATTGGAAAAGTTAGTGAAAACCATCGGAGATGGGGCTTATTCAATAATTGTCGACGAGTCCACTGACGTATCGGTCACGAAATTTATGTGTTTATGTGTCCGATATTTCAACAATGAAGTTGGACGCATAATGACAGATTTTTTAGGAATGTTCATGGTAGAAGAAGCTACTGTTAGGTGTCTCTACGAGAGTGTCAACGCATATCTAGAATCCATTAATCTGATGAATGAAAATATGATAGCGATTGGTACAGATGGTGCTAATAATTTATGCGGAGGTAAAGAATCCCCTCCTTGCATTATTGAAGAGAGACATTCTCAATCTTCAGATAGTTGAATGCACTTGTCATTCCCTCCACCTTTGCTCATCCAAGGCCGCTAAAGAATTACCAAGTTCTTTGGAATTTTTAATTAGAGAAATATACAATTGGTTCAAGTGTAGTCCACTTCGTCGCCTGAAGTATAAACGATTGTTTGATACAATCAATTCAAGTATAGAAGCACATCCCTTTCATCAATTAATCAAATTGTCACAAACCCGATGGTTAGCTTTTTACGACGCAGTTAAAAGACTTCTAGAGCAATGGCTCGAGTTGAAAACTCACTTTCACCTAATAATTCAAACTGAAAAATGTTACACTGCCAGACAGATTAACGGTATGCTTCTCGATGATACTAACAGACTATTTATTATTCCTGAAGCATATTCTATTAAAAATGCAGAGTTCAAAGCTTACTTTTCAAAACGAGAAAATCGATGTTGGAAGTGCATACGATGAGATGTGTCTGACTTTTTCATTTTTTGCTACTAAAATTCTCAAGCCAGTATTCCTAGTTGCTCATGATGACAAGACAAATTTAGTGCACAAAGTTTGCAATGCACTACTGAACGCATTAGCGTTCTTGCATTTGGAATCAATTGATTTGGGAATTGAATTGACGTCGGAACTCTCAACGAGCCCGCTCACCTCAGAGGAGATACTAGGATTCAAACAGCGTTGTTTCAATTTTTTGAAACAATTAAAAGTTATTAAAATTTCGAAACGGCTATCAACAAATATGGAATTATTCAAAAAGTACAAATTATTCAGTAACTCCAATTGTCTCGGTGTTGATCAGGCCAAATTCGGGACAATTTTTGAAATTTTAAAACTATTTTAAGCTTCCAATGTTGATATGGCGACTTACGAATCGTAGTGGCAACAGTTGCCATTTATTGATTGGACGAGTCATTTTTCAAACAATGTACCAATTAATATCATTGACTTTTGGCCACTGATTTATTCTTTCGTGGATGTAGCTGGCAGATATAGCTTTCGCGTATTAGCTGAGGCTGTTATTAGAATTATATGTATTCCAACCAGCAATGCATGGGTAGAAAGAATATTTTCAATAATGAATGTGGTCAACACTAAAATTCGGAACAAAATTGGGATGACCATGCTAGCAGCGCTCATTAGAATTAGAGTTCATTTCAATGTCTTCAATGAATGCTGCGATGCCTTCGAACCGAGTGAAAGAATGCTGGAATTATTCACAGCCACCAATATGTATGAACGAACCGAAGGAAATACCAAGAACGATGACACGACTGAAATATTTTCTATCCTAGATGATTTTATGTAGAATTATTCATGCATTTTCATGTTCCATATGTTGTTTGTTGGTTAATGATAATTTATTCATGTTAGTATTTCTTGAAATTTGAAGAATATAATAGGAGAAAGAGAATATATATAGACATCTGGCGACATTCGTTAAGGCTTCTGGCGCCCTAGCATTCTGAATACCTGGCAACCCTGCTCCCGACCAAATATATCAGTCGATTTCAGTCCGATTCTCAAACTCGAAGTAAACACATCTAACGTGCTGAATACAACACCTTTATTCTGCTAAACGACGAGTTATTATTCTACAACATACAACTAACCGCCACATTTTTTTATTTATTAAATGGCGATCAATCGAAAAAATAACTGATCACATGATTATACTCGAGTAATATAAAAGCTGAAATAATGAGTACAATTTTAAATTTCATTTATGGAATATTCAATGCGAGTTGAATCGTCCAGAAACTAATTCCCGTCCAGCAATTGATCTGTTTACTCTACTACACAATTTTACAAAAAATTCACCGCATTTGAAATTTATTGACCATGTTCCTATAAGAGGGAAAAGTCGTTTCAGGGGAACCCAAACCCGCGCTTGGTCTATTAAAAATCCTATTAAAAATGAAGAGTTCAAACGTTACTTTTCAAAACGAGAAAATCGATGTTGGAAGTGCATACGATGAGATGTATCTGACTTTTTAATTTTTTGCTACTAAAATTCTCAAGCCAAATAACATTTCGAACGAATATTATAACCTATTGCGGAATGTCACGGTATTCCACTTTTCGCCTTTTTGTAGTAGTGTGCGCGCCTCTCTCCCTCCCTCTCTCTCTCTCTTTCTCTCTCTCTCTCTCTCTCTCTCTCTCTCTCTCTCTCTCTCTCTCTCTCTCTCTCTAT
>NW_021680361.1:1552860-1600458 GCF_001412515.2 Diachasma alloeum
TCTCTCTCTCTCTCTCTCTCTCTCTCTCTCTCTCTCTCTCTCTCTCTCTCTCTCTCTCGTCTAGGGACTTGAATCTTTTTCTGGTCTTGTCAAGCTGTATCTTCAGGTGACTGGTACATCTGTTTCCGCAGTTGATATTCATACCCAGGTATTTTACAATGCTTTTAGTTGGAATGGTGACTGTTTCGCTTATGTCAGGGTGGAAAGTGGTCACTGTGAAAGTTTTTATACTTTATGATTTTGTTTTGCAGAGGAATCTGTAGGGTCTCCCGATGAGTATCAACTCGCATTTGGTAGGACTCATTCTGAGGTTCCACATCGAATAGTAATTATTGATCTTATTGACGAGGATCTCAAGTTGACTTGCATCTAGCCCACTCGGCCAACGACGTCGGTATTCAAGGGTTGAATGAATACAATTGGAAAGATTCTAGCAAACATATTTGTGGAATATTCTTGATTGAATTTTATGATTTTACGATTGTCTCAGAGATGGAACTGACTTTGTTATCAATTCTACAACATTTTACTGGAAAAAATGTTTGAGTAGAGACGGGAAAATTCTAATGAGTGCATTGAGATGATTTAAATACAAATAATGGTAATTTCGCATGTTTGGACAGGGAACAAGTATCATTTGTCATAATTATAAAATTTACCGATGCTCATGCTCACCAGTCATTAAGACGGTTCAAGCTAATTGAAATACATTTGACATAGATTATTGATAGGAAGTGAAAAACCGAAATCGATAATTTTGACGGAACCATTTGAGGCTTGTTACTAAGGTCCGCTTCACAGCGTGTGGCTATACATCCGTAATCAGGGTACCAGTTGTGAGTGTCATCAAAATCTAGTTACAATAATATAAGTGCAGTTTGTAAGTAATTGGTTAACTCATTGCAAGAGTTATTGCCATCACTCAAATCACACAATCTACTTAGATCAACTCTTTTTAAAATCCCCAATGATGTTCATGAAAGTCGACTCATATAGTTGATAAGTATCGTCAGGATTATAGGAGGGTTATCATCAAGGTATCGATATTTACTTTATGACGTTTTATTCTCATTTGATTATTATAACTGTGTTTATGACCAATATGACGTTTTGTGTGGCTTCTATTTGATCCTTACCACCTGTAGGGGAGGGTGGGGCAAAACGGCCCCCCTTCAATTGTCAATAACTTGTGAATGACATCGTGAAAATTCCCAGTTTCAACTTCATTTTGAAGATAATTTTTCATTCTTCAAAACGAGCTCTAACTCATCCCAATCGGATTATTGAATCGAAAAATATTGACGATTGAAGGGGGGCCGTTTTGCCCCATCCTCCCCTATGAACTAGAAACCCGTACCTGAATAGATCCATTCTGTCCCATAGTCCGCCAAAGCATGTGATTCTAATTATTACATACCAGGGAGCCTCGTCCCCCAGCTCGCCTTGCTCGTCCCCTCTGATGACCTCCGTTTAACCCCCATATGACAGTTGTGACCTTTATTATGATTTTTGTGACCCTTATTTCAATCTTATGTTGACCAATGTAACCCTTACTTTGGCCCTCGCGAACCCTGAAAATTTTCGCATTGTCTTAATTTATAAAATTATTGTATAGAGAGATAGTTGAAGATCACTGAAGGCTGTAGTTAACCCTAGATTGGTTACCATATGAGGCCAACGCCGCAGCGCGTCATTTTTCGTTAATTACCATTGACTGGATAACCGGGAGAATTGAAAAAAAATTGACTTTCTCAATTGGAACGTATAACATTGTAGTGATTTTCGAACAACATAATCCCCAAAATTTCAAAAGAAAATAAATTATTTTCAATAGAAGAATTTGTTTTCTCCACGTTAAATGAAATGGCCCGTCACGGAACGTTGCCGGAATTTCGCTAAACGCGCCCGGACAGTGTAGAGTAAATTCGGCAACGTTACGGTATATCGGGCATTCTATGTCAACTCAGCCACCCTGAATTTTTTTGGTTCTCAGAATCCTGAATTGATATGCTCAATTGAACGTCTCCGCGATAATGTCATTTTGTTTTTCAAAAAATATACAAAAAAAAAGTTTATTTATTAAAATTTGCCAACACTGGCTGAGTTCACATGGAATGTCTCATTGTATGATCGAAAAATCGAATTTTCCACGAAAAAAAATCTTTTCCTCGTCTGCATGTGGATGTCCCATTTTGAAATGCTCCGAAAAAGTTGTATATCATCATTGTCCATAGATGAAAAAATCAATCAATTGATTTTCGCCCTGCGTAACAGTGAAATTTGAAAAATAAAAAATGCGAAAAATGTGCTAATATTCATTCGCAATATTCTGCCGTATTCTCATTCGGAAAGTACATGAAAAATTAAGGAAGTCTATTTTTATTTGTCAAAATCCGTCAATTAGTTCGCAAGATATGATTTTTCAAAGATTTGAGGTTTTGTCATAAGTCACAGACAAACTATTGATATTAAACCCTGGTAAAACAGCCCGATTGTTCCGACTGGGTGATAAAAAATGAATCGGCGTAATGGTGTTTCTGTCTTTGCCCGTTAAATTCCGATTGGCTGGGAGATAGAGTTTGGAGTTTGAGAAAATTATGGGAATTAATAGGATCAAGGGGATGTGGCCGTTATCGTCCGATTACTCTCCAAAAAAGTGGTTGATAGATCCCATATTGCTCATATAAATATTTAATATTTATTGCTCATTCAAATATTTATATGTGTAATATGCGATCTATCAACCACTTTTTTTTAAAGTAATCGGACGATAACGGCCACATACCCTTGTTCCCATTAATTTCCATAATTTTCTCAAACTCCAGACTCTACCTACCAGCCAATCGAAATTTAACGGGTAAAGACAGAAACATCATTAAGGAACTTCCGCAGTAAGTATACTTGGTGAAAATTTCGAAATGGTACAAAGACGTACTATTTGGATCATTTGTTGTTGAGCACATTCAAAAACTATTCCCATAATTGCAAGTACCTTGTCCACCCCATTTTCGATATATACATCGTCAAAAATGGAAAAAACACAAAAATTGAATGTTTGGCGATGCATATCCCAACAATGGGGTGGACCAGGGACTTGAAATGTTGGGAATATCTTTTTAATGTGGTCAACAACATATGATCCAAATATTGCGTCATTATACCATTTCGAAATTTTCACCAAGTATACTTACTACGGAAATACCTTAACGCCGATTCGTTTTTTATCATCCAGTCGGAAATAATCGGACTGTTTTACCAGGGAAGGACATAAATTTTAGGGAAAGTCTATACTTATGTAGTACTTGACAGTGAGCATATCAATCCAGGATTCTGAGAAACAAAAAAATTCAAGGTGGTTGAGTTGACATGGAATGTCCCATATATATTGTGACCTTTTCCTTCATTGCAATAAACCAATTCCTGAAATGAGGAGATGGTAATTAAAGAAAGAGGGCAAATGAAGGGTTTAGTTTAAATAATGAATTATATTCTCTGAACTTTACATTAAATAGATCGTCAGAAGACGTCAACAAGGCCTTTACTCGAGATCTAGGGAAGTGGGGGAGGAGGCCAGGCAACTTTTGTACACGTCAAAGAGCTGATTCTAATTCACGAAAAGGGGGGAGAAACTAGTCGTGTCGAGGAGAATAAGTAAGAAAAGATGTATGAATTAATGACTCTACTGGGGGGAAGAAAAGGAATGTGTGGGCTCACCGTTGGGTGGGGGGAGGGGGGGGGGGTAAAATGAAGGAGATAACTCGTACTCACGTCGACCAAAAAGGGCTTCACAGAAAAGTCCTCCTTTAGAAAAGTCCGCAAAAATAGTCCTCAGGGCCTTCGGTCCTCCTTCAGACTCCAGGGGCTCCAAAGCGAGATTTGGGATAGACTCCAATCCATCCAATAATCCTCTTTTCTTCATCAAAATAACTTCCGGGGCAACTTTACATTTCACGATTAATTAATTCACGTGTGCACGTGGCAATTCACGGGGCAGCTGTAGCATGAGTGATTCTTTTCTCCTCTCTTCCTTCTTCTCCTTCGTAATTCGGGAATGATCCAGGGACGTATCGGTGGTGAATTTCGAGGGCGGTGGATTGTCGAGGCTTATCTATGGGCGTTTCTCGGGGGCGACGGCTCCTTCAGTCACTCTAGGTGGTTCGGAACTGCTGACTTCCTTCGGCGGCTGTTCGTCGTTGAATCCAGGGGCGAGGGTAGAGGGGTAACGAGGGGAAAAGCTAGGGAAAGGGTAACCAACGGTGGCGGGATTTACGTTTTAAAGGGGTATGTGTGTTGGGGAAAAATGCGTGTAAAAATAATAAAAAATAAAGAAATGTGCCTCGTCACAGCTGTCCCGGGGGTAGAGAACACATAGGGTTTCCACAACCCTATGTTGAACGATTCAAACCTGTTACCTCTATATTCCGATCAACGGCTCCCGGAGAAGAGAGGCTGGAATGAAGGCTCAGACTATTATGGAACACAGTGTCGTTTATTTCTAATTTGTACGGGGTATCTCCTTACATTCTCCCTTGTCCATACTCATCATCTTAAATCAACTGACTCTGCAGCCACGATAATATCAACTCTACTTCTACGTGATAGCATGAAAGTAATAATACTGTAATAATATACAATATAAACAGAGAACGAAATCAAACAAAAATAATATTTCACTGGCCCTTCTTTGGGTAACAATAAAAGAAAAACTAATATAACTGTCTGTGGAAGAACGAGGGGATGATTTATTGAGCTAGGGAGATTATCACAGGGGTTGAGCTAGGGAGTGAGTCTAGGGATGAGGTCTAGGGGAGATTGCGACAGGTAGGGCAAGAAAGAACGTCCACCTTCCACTTTCCACAGAAAAAACAGCGTCGGTCTTTGAGGTTACAGTCTTTGGCCTGGTGACGCCGTTACACTTCCTGCAACCAGTGTACAGCAAGGGGGAATCAAGGGGAATTGGGCTTGTCCGAGGGTAACCAGGGGGTCTGCGAACGTTTGCAGGGGCTTTAGGGATTTGGATGGACATGAGTGGAATTAGTTTAGGGGTTATGGGGGGCACTTGATTCATCAAGGGGGGAGGATTCGATTTTTGGGGAGCTGAGGGCTTCTTATGGGTCTCGAGGGGGTGGAACCTAAACTAATGAAAATTCTATCCACAAGTAATTTTAAATAATAATAATTATGAATCTCGGGCAACTTATTACAGTCCTGCACTTATTGCACCGACTGATTACTAAATCTCTCTAACTTCCTGGGGTATCAACTCTTATAACTACGATTACGGGGCACTGGGGATAATATTCACACTTAGTATTACATGGTTATGATTTCGGAATGAAGAATCATTATGTTACTTTACAAATCCTGTGTGTCGGATATTATGTTACTTTACAAATCGGGTGTGTTAGGGCATTCCTAACTTTCTCTGAATATATTAAGCTTTTCTTTCAGATACTACTGGTCATGGTCCCAGGGGTAAAGAGGACGTGGGGTGGTTTTCTGGGTTCTCCGGGTGAATTTTCTGGAGGTCTGGGGGTATCTTGGGGTCTTATGGGGGAACTTAGAGGCTTGCTGTCCATTCTAGGGGCAATTTGAGATAAATCTCTTCAGTTTAAATCTCGGATTGTCCTGGGGGTAAAAGATATATGGGTTTGTCAGTGTTCTGCTGAACAATCATCATCATTCTACTTTACTTTTGGGGATAATATTCCTACTTAATAATCTAATCTAATGCAGGGCCTACTGTACAAGGGTGAATTTTATTGATTCCATGAAGGCAATTGACTCTTCCTATTGACTATCCGGAATTTTGGAATGGGTCATAACGCATTCGAGTTTTCGGGGATTTTTGGATTGGGTTATAACGCATTCGGGTTTTCGGGGATTTTTGAAAGGGCTCGAGGGGATGCTTGGGGCTACTTTGAATCATTCTGTGGAATCTTGAGATATGGTGGAATATTCCTAAGATTCCTGGGAGGTTGAGGGCTCCTCTAGGGCGTTCTAGGATGCTAGGGGTCTTCTCTGGGAACTCGGGGGTAGTCCGGCGGACTTGAGGATGTTCCGAGGTATTGGGAGATATTGGGGGGTTTCCAGGGAGCTGGGGGGCCCTCGATTTCAACGTGTGAGAGTAGGGGGCTGACTTTGTTCCTGTGGGCTGTCTATCAACTGCAGGGGGACGAGGGATTCTAGGACTCTCTGGTGGAGGGATTGGATTCAGATCAAAAGGACGGGGGCTTTTCAGACTAATGATCGTAGGACTTCGATTTAGGCTGGGGGGACGGGGAATATTCAGGGACATGAGTGGGGGAATTCGATCTAGGACGGGTGATCGGGGAATTTTGAGGGACATGAGTGGGGGGATCTGGCTCATCTGGGGATGGATTTCGGGATCTTCAATTGTTTTTCCTTTGAGATCATGGACAATTATTTCCTCTCTACTTTCCTTCTCTGGTTATATGGAACGTGCAACGACTGATCCCACAACTTTATCATTACCTCTGCCCGGTTGACCTGATGGGTCGGTGGACATTGCTTCACTACTACTGGGGTTTCCAAGGGTTTGAACGAGGGGTTGATTCGGTCCCGGGGGAATCTGGGGGCACTGCTCTGTAGGGTTCTGGGGTGTCTGCTCAAGGGGTAGGTTGGGTGTTCCAATGACTGTCAGAGTGGCTAGGTGGGACTGGCTGGGGTAAACGGAGACTGAGTGGTCTAGGGCTTTCGAGGGTCTGGGGTCCACTGCACTTGTTCGAGGCTGACCAGGGATAGCTTGATATTCACCTGAGGGGGATTCACTAAGGCAAGCTTCTCGCTTACTGGTAGTTAAGGGTGACTCGAAAATCTGTGGGGTCTCCGAACATTTGTTCTGTGAATTTACTTTATTTACTGAACTTCCCCAGAGCTGAGTGGGAAAAGCTAAAAGGGAAAGGGGTATGTAGGAGGAATCGACTGCTTCATCCCACTCGGCGGCCTCGTCGCCGTACTTTTTCCTTACTTCCAATCAAACAAATCGATCTATTAATGTCTGAGGACTCCCAAAAATATTAACTCTCTGGGCATCCAGTAAAGCTCTCTGCTCATAGGGGCCCAGTTCCTCAAATCTACGTTTGACTTCCTCTCGATAATGGGAAATCTCGGTGGAGGGGGAGGGGACGGGTGTACTGGGCAGAATTGGGGTAATAAACCAGGGGGCAGATATAGGGTCGGCGTTGGGTCTCGGGGTCATCTTGTTAACGTTTCTAAATTTCCAAAATGTTCAAAAACAAAGAAAAATGTGTTTTGGCGTGATTTCAAATCTCCAGAAGTTCGGAGAAAACAACCACCCGTGGGTTATCCCGTGATATCTCACGGCTAATCTTAATAAGGCTCGAGAGTCCCCCTTTACATGTTCGAAAAGTCGGAGAAAATAGGAAAAAGGGAACTGAAATGAGGGTAACTACTCTTCGTTACGTCCGAAAAATTATTCCAAACACCAAAGAAGAAGAAAAATCTCGGAAATTTCTACGCTAAGAATTTTTAATTTAATGCTGAGGGGTGAGGGGAAAAAATTCTTGTCGGGGAAAAAAGAAACCTAAATGATCTGGCACGGAAGTTCGGTCTACTTATTTTAATTGAAAAAAAAACGACGGGAGAATGTTGAAATGACGCGGGGGGAATCGAGGGGTTTGGGGGGGATTGTCGTGTTTGTGAAAAACACGGGAGAAGAGAAATATAATGCGAGAGTATAACAAAATTGATATTCAGGGGCAGATTGAGTGGGGATAGATTTGAGGGAGACACAATAATCCGAGATATTCGAGAAGAAGAAATACTCGAGAGAGAAATGTGTTATATAATTTCGAAACGTACAATATAATATAAAGATGAGTATATCGGGCTAGTGCTATCGGCCTTACGCCATCATAACAAACCCGCAACAGTGAGCCACACAATGGGAATGGAATGCGACTCTAGGGGGGAGATTGGGGAGGAAGAAAAATAATACGCTCAATTTTTAGCGCCTGGCCCCACGTCGGGAGCCAATGTGACCTTTTCCTTAATTACAATAAACTAATTCCTGAAATGAGGAGAGGGTAATTAAAGAAAGAGGGCAAATGAAGGGTTTAGTTTAAATAATGAATTATATTCTCTGAACTTTACATTAAATAGATCGTCAGAAGACGTAAAAAAGGCCTTTACTCGAGATCTAGAGAAGTGGGGGAGGAGGCCAGGCAACTTTTGTACACGTCAAAGGGATGATTCTAATTCACAAAAACTGGGGAGAAGCTAGTCGTGTCGAGGGGAATAAGTAAGAAAAGATGTATGAATTAACGACTCTACTGGGCGGACGAAAAGGAATGTGTAGGCTTACCGTTGGAGGGGGGGGGGGGTAAAATGGGATGATTTTCGGGGGCAAGGGGGAAAATGAAGGAGATAACTCGTACTCACGTCGACCAAAAAGGGCTTCACAGAAAAGTCCTCCTTTAGAAAAGTCCTCAAAAATAGTCCTCAGGGCCTTCGTTCCTCCTTCAGACTCCAGGGGCTCCAAAGCGACATTTGGAATGGACTTCAATCCATCCAATAATCCTCTTTTCTTCACCAAAATAACTTCAGGGGCAACTTTCCAATTCACGATTAATTAATTCACGTGTGCACGTGGCAATTCACGGGGCAGCGGTAGCATGAGTGATTCTTTTCTCCTCTCTTCCTTCTTCTCCTTCGTAATTCGGGAGAATTCGCAAGATCTCGAGTTCCTTCGGGTCAACATCGAGGGGAATCGGGGCCAATCAAGGTGTTGAGATTGTGCCCACGATCATGATCCAGGGACGTATCGGTGGTAAATTTCGAGGGCGGTGGATTATCGAGGCTTATCCATGGGCGTTTCTCGGGGGCGACGGCTCCTTCAGTCACTCTAGGTGGTTCGGAACTGCTGACTTCCTTCGGCGGCTGTTCGTCGTTGAATCTAGGGGCGAGGGTAGAGGGGTAACGAGGAGAAAAGCTAGGGAAAGGGTAACCAACGGTGGCGGGATTTACGTTTTAGGGGGCTGTGTGTGTCGGGGAAAAATGTGTGTAAAAATAATAAAAAATAAAGAAATGTGCCTCGTCACAATATATATCCGTTCCAACAAAGTTTTTGAGATAATGCGGTTTTTCTATTTTTTTCTGTCTGAAATTTGATTTTACGTTCCATTACATGACTGAAGAATGTGGTAAAGTTCTAAAATATTGAGGACTAGTTAGTATCATCGACTTGCACTCCTGTGTAAAATTTCAGATTGATCGATTAAATACTTTTTGAAATAGAGCAGTTGATGTAAAAAACGTTTTTTTTTGCATAAAATGACATATTGTTGTTCTATCATTGATTTTCACATGGAAAGATGTCTTAAAAATGGGGTATAGATATGCCTATCCCACAGGATAAAACCGAAATTTAATTCTCAATTTTGAAGGGTCAAACGTTTCAAGGGAACGTTTGCAATAAAAATTGCCACTTTTTAATTAAAAAACTAAATTTCTGCGGATCTATTTGGAAGCTTACTACCAATGGAATTAGTAGAAATAAAAAATGAAAAAGACAAATAATGCATCAATTATATAATTGTATAATTTCATTTTCGTTGTTTCATATTCTTTATATTAAATTTCTGAAAGATTGGCCAAAATACTTTATTTGGAAAAGAAAAAAAAATTGTATTTTTTTACATATTTCCCACTAAAAGCTTGGAGACTATCGATATTTTGTGTGTCGATATATGCTAGAGCAATACATTGCCGTATCAATATCAAACAATACAATTCGATACGATACACCGTATCAATATTTTACTGAAGATCGGAAAAGCCTAGTGTAGGGTGACCAGACTAGAATTAATGGAATGATTCGTAACCATACGTAATAAAAAAAAACACGATACTCATAATCTGTGTAATCAGGCTTATCATTCAATTTGAGCGGCAGCATCGTTATGGGTAAACAACTGACGCCAGAGTTTATAATTCAATGGACTAAGTTCACAACTGGGTTTATATTCACATGGCCACCGAGTTTAAAAACAACACGACTGAAGGAGATTATTTCAAAAATGGGTTGGTGGATTTCCTTGACTATCAATGTAGTAAACACATGGAATTCACTGAATGCTTATCCGCAGCATCTACCTTTATTCAAGTTCTAATAGTGATGATAATTGAGAAATATCATTATTATCGGTTTCAGGTAAGCATGGATGTTTGAAAGTAATTTCTTCCAATGAAAGAGCATTTTCCTTTGCACCATAGTGATTCTAATTCAATATTTCATTCATTGGACAGTATTTAATTGAAGAGATGGAGAGCTTCGTAAAGAATGCAAATCCTCATGAACGAGAAGTACTGATGCATTACACGAAGCGAATTACTCCTTTTTATTTCCTATATAATATTCTCGGTTTAGTTGCAACTGCGGGTTACGTATTCAGCCCTTTCGTAACGAATCAGCTATTCCCAAACATAGCTGAGTTCCCTTTTCCAGTACATGAACATCCTACTTATGATATGGTTTTCATATTGGAAGGGATATCGACTTTCCAATGCTACTGTGTTATTGCTTTTACTTATCAAATGTGTCTTCTCGTATGGTATGGAATCATCCGACTTCGACTCCTCGCTGAAAAAATTGAAAATGTCACCGATTCTCAACAATTTGCAGAGTGCATCTTCATACATCAACATGTATTATGGTAATTAAGTTATTTTTTGATTCCAGTACGTTTTCAAAGAGACTCGATAGACTGGCTTATTTTCTGAATGGTTGCTATTTACATCATCCAAATCGAGGGGCTATTCACTACCGAATATCGTCACACAATGATTGCTGATTTCAAGTGATTTCAAATGATTTCAAGTCATTTCATAGGATTTTGTCCCCCCTTTCACGATTTCAAATTTTCGATTTCACCTATTTGCGCAATTGGCTCAGGGTAATTGAGCAAACTTGACCGGGGTAAGAAATAAGACATTGTGAATTGCGAACGAGTTGCAACGAGGAACTCATTTTACGAGGGACAGTGAAAGGGATCAAACGGGAGTGATAGGTAGAAAAATTGATTGATGCCTTCGGCTTGGCTGGTGCCCTCTTGGCTTAGTTCATGTCGTCTATCACTCGGCTGGGTGGCTCCTACAAATGTCCCTAAAAACATTTTCCGTACTGATCTTCACTTTTCCTCGTTCGGGGATTGGTATTGGCCCTTTCCCAAACTCGTAAAAGTGAAAATCACTGCGGAAAAATATCTTTCACGGCTAGTGCCATGGGGTTTTTTTCCACGCGAGTAAAAAATCCCATGGCACTCGCCCTGAAATGTACTAAACCCCACTCGTATTAACATTTTTCCGTTTTTACACTTGTAACGTAATACACTATTTTCATTCTTTTCTATATATTTCAAAATAAAATTTCTTATCTCACCGTTTTGGTGATTACAAGTGATTTCAAAAGATCGCAAGTGATTTCATATGAAATCATTGACAATTGATAAAATCACATGATGTCACTGATTTCACGTGATTTCAGAATTGATTTCATGTGATTTCATCCCAGAGTGACACAGTGATTTCACTAGTGAATAACCCTTCGGTCCCAATCAAATCTAAGGGTAGATAATTATCATTTATCTTGGTAGTTCCGATGAAAAGAGAACTCGACACGATACTGGGAATCGATTCTAGTGGCCGGAATTTTTTTCTCCATTGAAAAATTATCGAAAATTTTTTTCTGTCAATTTTTCCTAGGCGAGTTCGTCTATTTGAAATTGATTTTCCTTACTATTTTTTTCCTATGCGGAAATTTGCTGGGAGTTTTCTTTTAGAAAATGCTCATTGAATTTCATTTTTTCGCTCTTTTATACGCGATTGTTTAACTAATTCATTGTTTGCTGACCAATGCCAATATGTATATTTTAATTTTAATGCGATTTCATCCTTAATCAGGTTAGTTGACTTGTGTTACATTCAAGGAACATGAATTGCTACTGTGTTCAAATATGTATTTGATTTAATATTTTCCAGGGAAATTCCACATGGGTTTTTTTCTTGAGGATATGAGAACTTTTCGTGGAAATAAATTTTACTGGGGAAAATTTTTCGGTGGATATTTTTTCGGGGGATTTTTCGCAGGGGAAAAAAATCCGAGAACGATCGATCCTTCGCTAGGGCTTCGGATTTTTTTTTTGTTAAGAATATAAATTATATGTGAATTCTGATCTACTACTCAATATGAAATGTATGTTCTTAGGCTTTTGAATTTTATGCTGTTAATCTTAGGAACCTTATTAATTTCACAAATGTTGTACTATTTAGTTTATATCTTTATGCTGCTTCTGATTGAAGGTTTATTGACGAAACCATCAAAATCATGAGGCCTATGGCAGCTTGTATAATCAGACTAACCACAATATCCATTGCATGTGGAGGAATTCATATAGTAGGGGTAAGGGAGTAATATTGATAATTTTTCGTATTCAAATTTCAGCCAATAGAATATTTCTCCACTCGATGTTATTTAGTATAGCCTATACGGTATTCAATTGATAATTTTTCCCATTGCTTATACATAAAAAACGAAAGGTCTTACGGATAAAAGTCAAACATTTCATAACTAAAATGTCAATGCCTTCTTAAGTTGCTATTCCCTTAGGTGAAATTTGCATAGGAAAATCATCTCATCAAAATTATTCATGTATTTCCCTCAAGGTTCTTTTCACACAAACGAAGTCGTCAATTTTTTATGGAAAAATCATTCATGCTTTACACACGTCATTTTTGAACCCTCTGAGTGGCAAACTAAACCGTACGAAACTTTATCAGTGTGATGGCCAATCACTGCACACCGCGCGATGTGTTACGGAGAGATGGTCATGTAACTATTGTCTCACTCCTGTCGCGCCAGGACTGTTGTAAGTATTGCAAATCTATCGAGGCTCTTTGAATATTCTCGCGTAATACGTAACCTAAAAACCCAAAAACAAATGTTTTTGTAAAAGAAACTGGTCCAAGAAAAAGTTTTGTTTGATTTCTACTGGGAAGTCGTAGTTTTTGAAAAATACATAAAAATAAAAAAGGAAGCCAAGACAGGAATTTTGAATAAATGGTGATAGTGCATAATCAGATTTCTATAAGAAAAATAGTTCTCAATTGGATAAGTATTCTAAAAAAATTCTCCATGAAATAAAAAATCAGTAGGAGCAGAACCAACGTCCTTGACGCGGAACAAAGGATGGAGAATTAGGTTGATACAGACAGTGAGTTGAAAAACTCCGCGCCAAGAACGTTGGTCCTGCTCCTACTGATTTTTTATTTCATGGAGAATTTTTTTAGAATACTTATCCAATTGAGAACTATTTTTCTTATTGAAACCTGATTGTGCACTATCACCATTTATTCAAAATTCCTGACTTGGCTTCCTTTTTTATTTCTATGTATTTTTTAAAAACTTCGACTTTCCAGTAAGAATCAAACAAAACTTTTTCATGGCCCAGTTTTTTTTACAAAAACATCTGTTTTCGTTTTTTTTTGTTTTTAACAATATTAGGGAAACATTGGGTGGAATGGACTCTTTCGACTTCTTGTTTCAATATTTATAACCAAGGAACAAATTTATCGATTGAGCTCAGTCTAAGCTTATTACAAAGGGGCTGACTGTACTTTAATTTAAAAAAAAAATTCTATTTGATCAACACTTCAATAAAACATCAACATTTTGAAAAGGGTTCAAAGTTTCCATTTAATCCCACTGCCTCCTACTAATTTTTCCTAAATAATCACAAAATTGTTCGCATTTCACTGTCACTTAATTTAGGGATTTTTTTCCACGGAATGAAAACATTTTCTGTTACACTCAGAGAAAAATAAATATTTTCTTTTCGAATTTAATATTCACGGACATTCAATACTTAATCACACAATATTTTCGACACATCTCACTTTTGTTACATTCCAAATAAACCGATAATCTCACAAACAGTGCATAAACTACCTTTATGTCCAAGGTCCGCATGTGAATATAGATATGGCTGGATGAAATTCGAATTTTCGACGAGAGAAAACAAAATAGAGCACCGAGTCCATTTTTTGTTTTCATTCTAATAAGTGATTTAACGTGAAGAAGAACATTTCCCGTGGTTCTCTATAACAACATCACAACCCACATTCAAATGCACTGGTGGCAACACTTCAATGTTGGACATGAGGCTCAGTTGGACCGGCGCTGCCAACGTTACAACTTAATTCTCCGACTTTATAATGTGAATCGCGGGAATGTGAATATCAACCCGTTGCTATGCGCGTATCTTTTTTACTGTTAATCCAAAAAATACCATAGTTACACCGTTGAAAAGCTCAGGCGATTTATATAATGTAACTAATGACACTTTCCCGATTTGTCATCTTGTTTTCATTATACCGAATGTAAATCATTCAGAGGTATTGGAGGGGGAAGTTCTGTCGTGATTTTTTGCTCAGTCGGTCAAAATTTTTCTTGGCCGATACGCTACCGCGTATTTCGATAGAAGTTTTGATAGATAGATAACAAATAATGAGAGGAAAAAAAGTGTCAGTGCTCAATAGTCAGTACCTAAAAAAAGAAAAATGAATGAGAAAGTTTATTGAAAAGTGTATGTGAAAATCCTGGTATACATGTGAAATAAAGATAGATACCTTGAAATTGTGAATTGAATCCAGATGATTTTTCAGTAAAGAAAAAGAAAAAAATTAATGAAAACTACAACGAAAACGTTGAAAATGAAAATCCTATTCATAATTTAGAGTTTGACAGCAATTATTTCAAATTGCTTCTTTTCTTCCTTAAATTTATTTCGTGCTATCTATTAATAAATTCCTTTAAACATTTTTTATATTTGTGACTCATGTATTCAAACGCGTGTTTAGTGCTACGGCACTGTTCGCGCGCTCGCTACTCATCCGTGGGGATGTCATCCCTCACTCATCCCCACCCGTAGTGGGGATAAAATTGTTCGTCAGTGGGTTAACTTCAAATCTTGACTCCTTCAATCGTTTGCAACGAACCTATCGAGAAATACCCAATAATTTTAAAGCTCTTCTGGTGTTATAAGTGATGATTACCATTCTGGACTTTATGATTCACCTTCCTGTAGAATGAACCAGTCGTTAGGAAGGTGCAGTTTGCCCTCATTCAAATTGCTTATGCTCTTCTGCTCCTTTCTATTGCATGGCCCGCAGAGGACTTAACCGCAGCCGTGAGCTATCATTCTAGCAAGCTTGATTCACTCATCCAACTTTGACATTAATTTTTTTATGATTATTCAGAGTGAAAGAGTTGGTTGGGCGCTGTACAACTCTTCGTCGATTCGCAATTCAAAGACATTGGAAAAGGATGCAATTTTTATGATGCAGAAATGTCAAAATGCACCAAAAATAGTGATTGGTGGGTTGATGGGAAATTTATCCATGGAGTATTATGCAAAGGTACTGAAAACTTGATGATTTTAATCTTAGATTGGTCACCACAGGGGGAAAATGTCGCAGCGCGTCTTTTTGTTTCTTACCACTAGAAAAGGATCGCACGCTTTGCGCACGAATAACTAAATTTGTAGTTTATTGTATTTTTCATCACTTGTACCTAAAGTAAAATTTTATGGACGTTCCGCATGTGCTAAATCCCACTTTCCACACATTGTGATGAAAAATAGGGTTGTACACTCGTCGGAAATGTGTTCTTTAACCCAAAGATACTTTTGCTCACTGGTATCGAAAGATATTATTTTATTCTTTCATTTATTTTTCAAAATAGTAAAAGTAGCAATAAACGATTAAAGGAACATATATATTAGCTGTACGACTTAATTCTCGGCTTTTTTTCGACAATTTTGACATTTATTTATAAAAAAAGAATACAGTTCTAATCTTCAAAATAATCGCCGTCACTTTGCACGCAGTTCTCCCATTACGGCTCGGAAAAAAGATGGTGTTTTTGACTCGATGAAGTCATCAATGCTCTGCCGGACTTCTTTAGGAGATTGGAACTGGGTATCCACCAGGTGATGTTGTAGCGCCCGAAAAAGGTGATAGAAAGCGCAAGGTCTGGAGAATACGCCGCATGTGGGAGACTTTCCCAGCCCAACATGGAGATAACTTTCAGGGTTTCTTTTGCTATGTCTGGCCGCGCGTTGTCCTGTAGCTAAATTGCTTGCCTCGTACCACTACCAGTAAAAGGTCTCTTTTCCTCAATAGTATCACTCAATTTCACCAATTGGTCCTGATAACTCTTAGGAGTGATGGTTTCCCCCTGTTCAAGCATTTCATAATAGGTTACACCTTTGGAATCCCACCAAATACACAACAACCATTTTTTCTCGTCAATGTTCGATTTGCAGTACTCGTTGACGGCTCCCCCGGATAAACCCACGACTTTCACACTTTTATGTAACAAGTCTTTTTGTTTGAATCTGGTCAGTAGGCACATCGCAATTTCACAGCGTCGACTTTTGTTTTCTGAGGTGAGATGATGGAGCACCCAACGACCTTCCTTCTGTATCCTCTCAATTCTTTTTAAACACCTCGAAATAGCTGATTGAGTCACTCCAAGAGTATCAGCAAGCTCCTGTTGTGTTTGACAGGGATTTTCATTGAGTGGGTTGTCCAAATCCTCGTCCTCAACTTTTTTTGGTTGCCTGGGACGTTCTTCATCCCGGAGATCAAAATTTCCATCCCGAAATTTTTTAAACGACTTTTTACATGTGCTATAAGATACAGCACTCTCTCCCAAGACCGAACAAATCATTTCTTGTGCTTCTGCAGTTTTTCCAAGTTGGAAGGTGAAAAGAAGGGAGTGCCTCAAGTGCTCCTTGTCGAACGACATTTTTATTTACTATGTTTTTTGAGATTGTGTTAATCGGATCCCAATCGGACTTAAGTAGTTTGATAGCTCACAGATGGTGCTTCAAAATGCCCTTTATTGCGGGAAATTTTTTAAATTGAAATAGGTATTCTAATCAACTAAATCTAGGGGCCGAGAATTAAGTCATACACCTAATAGTCTGAAGAACATGGCGACAAATCTCTCGCGAGGTGACCAATTTTTCAAGTTCATATGTGGAGATCAAACTATTGTTAAAGAACTAATGGCGCACAATTCCGGGAATAATTCGTTTCATTTCCAGTACATGTCAGCAGTATACTCTTTCTTCACTATGCTACGTGTTTTGCTTCAAAAATTGAAGAACAGTTGATAGTGTAATCTGATATAAAGTTTTTTTTATCACCACTTAATCATGCTATTGTTATAATTAATTATCAGACGTCGTCCTATACATCGAAGTGCATCTAAATATATATAAATATAATAAATTGGTCGCAGTGAATTTTATGTCAATGATATTTTACCTGGAATTAAATCTATGGAATTCCCATTTGATGTATGAAATGAACATAAAACATATGGAAATTACTTTTTTTCCAATAATTTGGTGTAATCATTTCTAAACCTGATTTATTACCCTTGTGACATTCATTTCTGACTATTGTGAGTCCTAATTTCGTGTCTTAACTTTCTGAAAAGTATAATTCAAGTGTGAAAGACACATTCAGTTTGATTAATTCCGTCATATAAGTTGCAATTGGTTCTCTGCAATCATCAAGACAATGGATGTCTCAAGTCCCGCTATCAACCTTACAAACAACAGCATTACTCTCGAACATGGAAATATTCCATATTTGGGAAATGGATAATATCCTTAAATTTTGAAAGAAATGATTCATCATCATAATTACAAAATTTAGAAATGCTCATGTTCACCTGTCCTTAAGACATGTTCACGTCACGAAAACATTTGAGGCACATCACTACGTTAAACTTTACATACTTCATATCCGTAATCAGGGTGCCAGTCGGGAGTGTAATCGAAGTATAGTCACAGTAAAATCAGTGTAGTTTGTAAGTAATCGGTGAAGTTATTCTAATTACTGATATCAAATTATGATGTTTTTAGATTAACTTTTCTTGGTATCCACCCGTGTTCATGGCGGGCATAAACTCTAGAAGATTAATGTGTCGTATAGATTGCAGGAGGATTATACATCATGATGTGAATCAATATTTATCCCATGATGTTAGACTCTCAGTGATTCTTATCGCTGTGCTTATGATCCATGTAACTTTTGGTATGGCTTTCATTTGATCCTTATGACCTTTACGAATTGGCAACCTGTGCTTAAATAAAAGATTCATTTTGCTAACAGTCTACTAATGTTTGTGATTTGCATGATTACCAATGCTTCATAGTTACTCGATGCAATGAGTAGGATGATTCGCAATCATTTGTAATCAAGAAATACCCTGCAATACTTATAATCAGTGTAATCAGGTTCGTCATTCGGATTTACCGACAGCCCCGTTATGCGTGAAGATTTTACTCCAGACTTTGTAATCCAGTAGACTAAATTAACAATGGGGATTCTATTCACATGGCCTCCGAGTATTAAATGAACACGACGTACCAAGATTATTCAGAAAATTGGTTAGTGGCTTTCCTTCATTGTACTCGTAGCAAACGTCCTCCCGCTGGTCAGTACGACATACAAATACTGAAGCAGTTTCATTAAATTCACTGAGAGCTTATACCAAGCATTGCATATGATCCTAGTTGGATTAGGGACAATTATTGCGAAACATCATTATCATCGTTTTCAGGTGAACATTGGTGTCATTATTAAAAAATTTAACCCAATGAAAAAGTTCATTTGTTGGTCGAGTAATGATTCTAATGCGTTATTCTATTCATTCAACAGTATCTGATTGAAGAGATGGAGACATTTGTGAAGAATACTAATTACCACGAACGAGGAGTACTGATGAGATACGTTAAGCGATTTGCTCCTCTTTACTTCCGATGCTATATGTCCGGTTTTGGTGCAACTGTAGCTTATGTGTTTGGTCCTTTCATAATAGATCAGTCATTCCCTCATATAGCTGAGTATCCTTTTGCAGTTCATAAACATGCTGTTTGTAATGCGGTTTTCACATTGGAAGTACTGGCAGGTAACCAATGCTACTGTTACAGCACTTTTATTTGTCAATTGTGTCTGCTCCTTTGGTATGGAACAATTCAGCTAGAATTTCTCGCTGAAAAAGTTGAGAACGCCACCTGTTCCCAAGAATTTACAGAGTGCATCACCGCACATCAACATATATTATGGTAATTACTTCATTTCGTGATTCTATGAACGGACTCATTTACTGCATAGCTGCTATTTACACGGTCCAAATCAAAGCTGAGACCAGAGAATGACTGTTAATCCTGATAGCTCAGATGAAATGAGCATTTCGCATGATAGTGGGATAATTAGGAATGAATACTTTGCTAGGGCTTTGAAATATTTTCCTCTCGATACCAATTATATTTGAATTATGATCTACTACAGTCTAAAAATGCTCAGTCTTAAATTAACATCGAAATTTCTGGAAATTTAAGATCGGCAATCCGTCTTAAAATGCTGAATACCTTTAAATAAAAAAAATTCTGAATACCTAACCTAGCTTTGGTTTATCCATTCTTGGTTTATCGTGAATCGTCCGAAATAGACGATAAGAAATTCAAAATCGACCGTGGAGAATTTGGGGCTTTAGCCAGTGCCACAGCGTTGGGCCGTCTTCCAACTCTTTGCGTTGTCTTTAGTTGGGTCGCTGAGGATGAGGGCGTACTGCGTGGGCGGAGGTAACAAAGTCTAGGCGAGCGGTTTGTACTCATGTACAGCAAACTCGGGGCAGTCTGCGTTTGGTAATATCCTCCAAACTGACAAGGGCACGATACGTATCTAACCTCCAAATAGCGATGAGGTTCGAAAATTCACAAATAAGAACCCCTTGCCAGCTCCAGAGCGAACTAACATTCCAGACGTTGCACCAGTGCCCAAAGCACCCTCCAGAATAAACTCGACATAAAAGTCAGTCAATAACACAATAAACAAGCAGCGCAAGAGAAGCCATTTGACAGATTACATACGACTGCTACTCTTCACGTATTTTTTTTCTCCTATTTTTGTTTCTACCAATTTCATTGGTAGTAGGCTCCCGAATGGATATCAATATATGTTTTCAAAAAATGAAGACATAAGGATTACCATTTTTTGAAAATCTTAAAGCCGATCCCAGTGATGAATGAATGAATTTCTTTTTCTCATGAATTTTGGGTGAATTGTTCCATCTCAAGAACAATCAAATATATCGATCTAAAATTTGATATTGGAATGTTTCTTAACAATCCTAACTATAGGCCAAAGTTTCAAAAGGTTTCCCTGAGTTTCATCCATGTCATAATGCGGAAAAGTGAATTCCAACCAAAAAAATGGGAAAAAGTCAATATCTCTAAACTTCTTAATGGGATGGTACACATATTTTGTTAGATCTAGATAGATGACATTAAGACGGACATTTTGAAAAAAAAAATGAAATCGGACCAATAGTTTTTGAGATACTCAGCAAAAGAGTTTTTCTCACTAATGATCCGATTCCGTTCATCTATAATCCCAAACTTTGCTATCATAAGACCTAAAATCATACCAATTTTTCAAGTTATCATGCATACGAGCATTTTCAGTAAAAAAAAATGAAAAAACGAGAATAAAACTACATTGCTCGGGGTAGAATGGTCTTTTTTCGATCCAATTAAATAGGTATCATCATGAGTATTTTGAAAAAAAAAAACGATTTTTGAGGAATCGCTATATTTCAGGAACTGCTCAACCGATCGAACTGAAATTTAGCATAAATTTACATAAATGTCAGCAGTACCAATTAGCAGCCAGAATTTCAGCATCTTTGCGTTCATCGTTCTCGAGTTATAGAGACAGCTTTGGACAACCGGACATAAATGTGCGCACACATACAGACATTTTTTAAAAACATCATTTTTTCACTTTTCATGACATTTCTAGACATCCCCACCCAAAATTAGGAAATCGAAAAAAATCATGATTACAAGGGTTCCATTCGGAAGCAAAAACGTCCAAAAACATGATAGCACATGGACAGACAACCGGATGGTTTGAAGGCTGAACGTAACCTCCTATATTTGAGTTTTTATTTAGAAAAGTGACACTTCCATAGAAAATCACAAGGGGTGCTGGTGCAGAATTAAATCCTCAGTAGGTATTATCGCAGCCGAGGACTCATGACGAGGACATGACTGGTGAAGAGTCCCACAAAATCCGAAACATGAATATTAGATTAGGTTAGCTTTTCAAAATTTTAAGTCGGATTTCCGATCCTAAAATTCAGAACATTTCGATCTTCATTTAAGACCAATAATTTTTAGAGTGCACACTGGTGCAAAATTACTCCTGAAATTTCAATTGTAAAAATTTCAAGAGAAAGCATGAAATTTTCAACAACGACAAAGTGACATGAAATTCCTTTATATTTCTTTATAGACGAATCGTCAGTTAATTTCTTGAATATTCAAGTAATTCTTGATTTCCAGGTCCGTACCGCAATGCCAAACATTGAAAATTGAACATTGCATTGTTTGTATGCAATGTTTAATTTTCAAAATGTGTTTGAAATTTCAATTAATTAGAAAATTGATGATTGCTTAACATGGAAAATCCAATTTTCTTAAATTTTCAAGATGAATCAGAAATTTTATGAATGTTTCCATTTGAATTTGAATTCAAACTCAGAACAGCAAGAATTCAGATGACACTGTGACTGAAATTTCAAGAAATTTTTCACAATGTAGTAATAGGAGACTGATTTGGTTGAGAGTGTTAATAGCCGTGACTCGTTAAAAATTGATGTCTGTGACTCTTCTCTACAGCTCAATCAGAAATTTATAATGTATTCTTATGCCGTTCCTGAATCAAGGGACATTGAAGAAGCCATCAAGATCGTGCGGTCCATAGTAGCATGGACAATCGCAATCAACACGATATCCATTGCATGTGGAGGAATTCATATAGTCGGGGTGAGGATGTACCATGGCTTGCCACTATTCCAGAATTGGTTCTGTTTCTGGTAGAATGAACCAGTCGCTAAAAAGGTTCAGTTTGCTTGAATTCAACTTTCGTAGGCTTGGGTACTCCTGTGTATTGCATGGGCTGCACAGAATTTGACCGCAACAGTAAGTATTGTACATAATTTACTGATTTAACTTTGACATTGAATTTTTATGATTATCAAGAACGAGAAAGTTGGTTGGGCATTATACAACTCTTCCTCGATTCGAAACTCAGACATTTAACAAGGACGCAATTTTTATGATGCAAAGATGTCAAAATCCGCCAAAAATAGCTATAGGTGAGTTGATGTCGTATTTATCTATGGAGTATTATGCGAAGGTAGAGAAACCTGTATGATTTGAATGGAAATAAAATGTGGAAGTAGGCGATTGGGTAAATTTTTTTTTGTTCCAGTACATGTCAGCAATATACTCCTTCTTCACTACGCTATGTGTGCTGCTTTGAAAATTGGAGGACAACTGATAGTATAATTTGATAACATTTATCTTTGTCATCACTTGATGACAAAGATAAATGTGAAACTAATGTTTTTATTATTTGTAATCAGACCTAGACATGCTCTTGTCAGTCTATCTACAAAATGGAAAATTGAATTTTTATGAATGATAGATGATATAAATTGTTGATATGATTCTAAGTTTTGAAGACAGTACATCATCTATCAATGTGTTGCGCTAAAGTGGCAATATTTATTGCCACACGCACGAATAAAATGTACAATTTCTGTCAAAATATCTGTTACCTATGAGACACGTCTTATAGATTGCGTGAAGTCCGGTGTCAATTCTTTTTGATACTGTGTCAATTCTTTTTGATAAATAATTCTTGTTAATTTTTTCAATTGTCAATGATATTTCCCTCAGGATTAAAGCTGTCGAATTCCCTATGGTTGACCTCAGGTGAACATTGGTGTCATCA
Source organism: Diachasma alloeum (assembly GCF_001412515.2). Taxonomy (NCBI): domain Eukaryota; kingdom Metazoa; phylum Arthropoda; class Insecta; order Hymenoptera; family Braconidae; genus Diachasma; species Diachasma alloeum. The sequence continues at coordinate 1,575,784 of NW_021680361.1, forward strand.
TTAAAAATGTACCCCAGTGAAAAAGTGAATTTCTTGGTCAACCAATGATTTTGATTATGTAGACTATTTATTCGACAGTATTTGATTGAAGAGATGGAGATGTTTGTTGAAAATGTCAATTCCCGCTAACGACAAACACTAATGAGATACGTGAAGCGGTTCGCTTCTTTTTACTTCCGATACAATATGTTTGGTGTCGGGGCAACAATAGCTTATGTATTTTGTCCTTTTATAATGGATCAGCCATTGCCTAATACGGCTGAATATACCTTTCATGTTCATGAATATCCTGTTTATGATACGATTTTCATATGGGAAGCAGTGGGGGGTGTCCAATGCTTCGTTACAGCGGTTTTATTGGGCAATTGTGTCTACTCCTTTGGTATGGAACAATTCAGCAAGAATTTCTCGTTGAAAAACATGTCACCTGTTTCCAAGAATTCGCAGGGTATATCACCACATATCAACATATACTATGGTAATTACTTCATTTCTTGATTCTCATATTTTCAAAGGAAATCGATGAGCCGGCTCATTTTCTGAATAGCTGATATTTACACGGTCCAAATCCAATTTGAGAGCGGAGAATTTTCGTTGATTCCGATAGTTCGGATAAAAAGAGCACTTGGCATGATAGTGGGAGAATTGGGATTCAATTCTTCGGTAGGGTTTCGAAATTTTCTATTTTAAATTTCCAGATATTTTGATTTTAAAAAAACTTGATGGCAGTGATTATTTTCTATCGTTCAATCTGAAATTTAACGTGTATTCTCATGCCGTTCCTGAACCAAGGTACATTGAAGAAACCATAAAGATCGTGCGGCCCGCGGTAGCATCGATAATCGCAATAAACACGATATCCATTGCATGTGGAGGAATTCATTTATTCGGGATAAGGATATAATATCGGTGATCACCACCAGACTTGAAGTTTCTCTGTCTTGCAGAATGATCCAGTCGTTAGAAAGGTTCAAATTGCCTAAATCAATATTGTGTACGCCTGGATACTCCTGTGTATTGCATGGGCAGCAGAGAATTTGATAGCAGCAGTAAGTATCATTCAGGCATAAAAGATTGACATATTCAACTTTGACATTGATCTTTTTCATGATTAACAAGAACGAGAGAGTTGCTTGGGCGTTGTATAACTCTTCGTCGCTTCGAAATTCAAAGACATTTACCAAGGACGCAATTTTTATCATGCCAAGATGTCAAAGTCCGCCAAAAATAGCTATCGTGGGTTGATGTGGAATTTAACCATGGAGTATTATGCGAAGGTGGAGAAAACTTAATGATTTGAATGGAAACAATATGTGAAAATATGCGATTGGGTGAGTGTTTTTTTTCTGTTTCAGTACATATCAGTAATATGCTGTTAGGGATATCTCCCTGGGTTCTGTTTTGTATGGAGATAACTCTCCCTACAGTGGGACGGTAATAGAATCCGGCGGAGTAATTAATAGAGAAAGAGGTTTATTCTATTAGGCTAACTCAGAATTATCCAGATGGAATAAATATGAGGATTTTACAGTTGAATTACAAGTTTAGTATTGAGTTTAACTCACGATGACGACTGAACTCCCGAATATCGCTGGGTTCACCTTATATAACAATTAAGCATGTCATGTTATGACACTGGTCAGCAGTGTTACGCATGACATGCTGATTCAGTAAAATAATAAGTGAAGCAAGTTGTATTCAACTTCTTCACTTTTATTAAATACATTATTACTTAAGATTACAACATCATTCTGGGGCATAACATTCCTCCCCCCTAAGGAAGAAAATTCTTATCCTTAGGAATTTTCTCCTCCAACAACAATCTTCCATTTTGTTTAGACATTACAATTAAATTAGCAAATGCTTATCATGAGGAATTTTCTCCTCGAACAACAATTTTACATTTTGTTCAGACATTACAATTAAATTAGAAAATTCTTATCCTTAGAAATTTTCTCCCTCAACAACCACTTTACATTCTGTTGAGATATTATAAGTAAATTACCATTAAATGGAAAATTCTTATCATTAGAAATTTTCCCTTTGAACAACAATTTCACATTTTGTTGAGATATTACAATTAAATACAATATTTCCCACGAAATAATTCTCTGTCGAAAGACAAACATGCTAATTAAATGCAACATTTTGTTTTCATCATATGAACTTAACACATTCCGTACGTATTTTAGTGTACAAATTTTAGTTTCTTGACCTCTTCTATAAATTGAAATTCTTTTATTCAATTGAATTGTGTGAGATTCCTGAAATATACTTTTGATCCTTCGAGGGCTCAATTCTCTAGAAAAATCGAAAGGAAAATTCTTGAACTCGGAAATGAATTGATTTACGATTAAAATTTCCGATTTTATCATCCTGAAAAGCTCGATATTACTACAAAAATTATATTCCCCGATGTATAGTTGCATCTTTCTAACAAAATCTACTTCCAATTGTGTTTGATGAATATTATTGTGCTTCATATACCTGAAGATGGCTGGAACGCACGCACGATTCCTTCGCCGCACTTGATACTGCTGGTTGAACGTTTGCTCAGCCGAATGAATGACTGAATATTCGTTCACTGCTTCCTTACAGAATTCCATGAATTTCTGTACATACACCATCTTAAGTATTAATCTTAAGACCAGAGTTTTGAGGGTGAAGGAGGGGTCCTGGAGTTTTCGGGACTCGAGGCTATAACATCTGGAAGGTTGTCTGGACCGACTGAAAGATTTTTTTAACGACCTAGGTTGCAATGTCGACACACAGTGTAAAGATCTCCTGATAATTCCTCCGGATTTGCTGAATTTTTAGCTGCCAATTGTTCGTAGATCTTCGGTAGCAGTTCTCCGTTGCTATCTGCAATATTTTCATGATCCGGTGCGACTGCTGGAGCATTTCTTCGACTTGATTCATTTTTCTTCTGACTCTCTCGAGATGTCACGCCTTTCCTCCCTTTTTGAAGAAAAATCATAATACTTCGAAAGAATATTTCTGGATTTTCTCCGTTTTTCATGCGTTGATTTTTATGCAGTTTTATTGAATATTTCTGTGGATTATGTTCACTCGTACTTTGATACTGCTGATGAAGCTCTATGATATCCGACAGTTTTCTTCGCCACTGCTTTTCGTCATTCGAAATTTTGACTTCGCCGGAAACGGTGGTTTCGGGAAAAATAATTTCAGTGACGATGCCCAGTGTAATGAGAGTGTTCTCTTTGTGGAGATCTCTCTCGGTGTACTCGTAGGCGGTTAAAACTTCTCAAGTCGTACGAGTCTGCACCGAAAAAGTGTCTGCGCTGACGATTGCGACGGTCGAAAGCATCTTCCTTAATCTCCTCAACATCCGAAGTTCTCCATGGACGACAACTAGTCCGTGTGTTACCGTCAGGATCGAGATCTTCGTCTAGGTTTTCTGGATCTCTATCTCCTATGGTGGTCATACATTGTTTTCCACGCTGCTTCAGAGATGATTGCCTCTCCATGAACTGCAGCTCGGTGTTTTCAGTAAGTTCCCTTTCCGTAGGATTTTTCAATTCAGTTCTTGCTTCTGGCGATGTCCATTCATCCTGTTTGATTGTTTCTCCTAGACCTACAATCACTGGGAGTATGGGAACGAGATCCCGGAACACATTTTCCCCATGTAGATGGAGCTTCTGCAGTTGCTTTTGATGAGCCCCTCCCGTAGACCTTGTCACGTGCCGCTGGAGCCTTTGGACCAGAGATGTTTCCTTTGCAAACGGCTCGTTTGGGACGCTCCCGGTTATTTTATCGTTGATAATTACTAGTAAATTACCTTGATCAGTGTTAACTTCTATATGTATTTTCATAACTGAAAATAAATAGAGTCTCCCTCTTGATAGATGAAGTTCTGTTACTCTGACCATCCCCTTGTCCTTAGAATAAGGGTATTTCAGGGTTCGTGAGTGTGCTTCTTGGAACAGGAGTCCATAACTTTGTAGTTGGTCGTCTCGAAATTCCGATTTTTTAATTCGTATTATTTTAATCGTTGATTCTTCCTCGCCCCATTCGTCTCCAGCATAGGATCCGTCAACGTGAACGGCGAAGAATGCACGCGTCAGCGTCCTTGATTTGGCACAACGTCCGGCATCGGCTTGCAGTTTGGCACTCGACTGTAAGTGTAATCTGATGCCTGTCTCGTATAGTCTGTCTCTTCGACTTATGATTTGAAAAAATATTTCAATTGTTGAGGTGCTACCAGCTACCTCCTTGATCCTTATTGTCACCTGATACCAGTCGACGATTTTACCCCGTTCTCCGTTGAATTGTGAGGGTTTTTGAGGGTTTGTTGACCTCACAATTAACATCACAGTTTCCGTAGTGATACTTAGCACTTTCTTGTTCAACCCACTGATTTTTATTGGCAATGCATTGCTGCAATACGACTATCTATCAGATGATCCGTGTCGGCAGCTCCATCAGGTTCGCCCTGCCGTTCCAGCGTCCCCTTGCTCCGCCTGGATCCCTTGCTCTTTCCCAGCTGCCAATTGCTGATTATTGTACTCTGGGTTACCACAACGGCCTCCATGACCATTTGTTTACTCGATTGATTCTTATGTGGCACCGAAACCAATCTATTCATGTCCAATAGAGTTCCATATCGCCACACTAGCGTCCTCAACCCGTGACCTTCAGGTGATATAGTATGTCTCCCCTACCATACGGGAATTCCTATTAGATATATTCCCTCTGAAGTATCCTTTGGGTCAGGTCGAATCGAATTCCAATGGTCCCTGTTCGAACAGAGAAGATGAGAAGATCAACTCCACGACTCCCTTTTTCCGTAGATAGAGCCGCGAATTGTCGTCTTGAATCTTCTCGGATCAGAGTTCGTGTCCTCCGATTGACCCCATGATAATTCTGCGATGTAATCAAATGATGATTTATAGACCAAAGTTCTATTCTCTTGAAGGATTTCGGAATTGGTACATTGGGTTTACTCAGATCTTCATTTACGTTTATTTCGTTGATTATCTTCTTCCGGCTTCTCCGTCCATCGTCACCGAAGAATTTAATCGTCAGCAACTTTGATTCGAACGAGTTGTCATAGTTGAATATTTTACTCGTCGATTTCCCCATTGCACTCTCTTTTCGACGCTCTCCGTCAACTCGAGCGTCGAGGAATACATGCGTCAGCGTCCTTGGCGCAGTGCGTCGCCCGAAGTTTGCTCGCTGATGGTGTAATTCGATGGTCGCATCAAACCATTTCTTCACTTGAGATTTTATTCCAATTATTTCCACCACAGTATCAGTGCCACAAATTACTTCTTTAGGTTTCATTGTCTTCCGATACCAAACGATAATATTCCTTCGTTTTTGGTGTAAATTGACAGGAGTTTGGGGGTCTTCAACCCTAAAAATCTCATGACTGCTTTTGTGAAGATCACTGACATTGAATTCTCCATTACCCTTGGAGCTGAATAATTTCCCATCTTCTTCCGGTAATCGGTTGTGGCTGGTTGATCTGCAGACGACTGACTATCGTTTAGGTAATTTCCCCAAGTTTCGAGAATTTCATCCCGGAAATCCGATAACAACTTGTTGCTCATACGAGCCTTCTATTTGCGTCTGGAATGCGCAGCATAATTTCCCTTGAGAAGACTTTCCCACATCACTGATGACCTCCGAATATCCATAATTTTGGATGAAAGATTTTCAGTATCAACTCGGAGTAATGCGCATGAATTGTTCGTCAGGAAATTACAATTCCCAACGTCTTCAAAAAGTCTCTGCGCTGTGATGAGGATGACTCGAGATTTGTACTGGGAACCGATATGTTGACCATGGTCAAGAAGATGACGTCAGTCAGTGGAATGACCTCTGCTCGAGTCTCGGTCTTCAAACGTACACCTGCGACGATTTCCACATTGTGCTGAATCTGCAGTCTGATTTCGTTGCGACTTTTTGTTTGCAAACTTATTACACCTGTGATATTCCTCGTGGAAACCAATTCGTCCTCATGCTGCCCCGATACTCTCAGATTCTTTATTGCACTTGCCCTTTTGATTTTAGGCCCTTGTGTCCCTTTCAAAGATTCAGGAGAGATCATTATGTAGCCACTCATCGTGCGATGACGTTCCCTTAATTTCCTCAGTCGAAGGGTCGCCTCGATCGGCATCTTGTTGACGTCATAATTCCTTTGAATTTTCCCCGTGAACCATTTAGGCTTAAGGGAAGTCTTCCGGAATTTGTTGGACAGCTTCGTTCGAAGATGAAGAGTAAAGAGTTTCCTCTTGTGAGAAATTACAGTCACAATCGAAACATTATTGACTGGACAGTTTCGTGTTGGCTCCTTGAACTCAATCTTGAATAATGTGCCCATACTACAGACATTGGAGAGGCAATGTTTTCCATCCCTCTGAGAATATTTCTCATTCAAACGAAGATTCTCAGAATCCATACCTCTTATACCTGCCTGAGAATCTTTCTCGTTCAAACGAAGACTCCCAGGACCTGCACTTTGTTGGTCTGTTTGGGACAAATATTCCTCCAATCGTTCAGGGGTATTCTTATCTATTGCCCAAGTGGCCCAGATGATGATACGCATTTTTACGTTCCTCTGAAATTTCCACAACCCCGGGGAATTCCCGAAAGAATAATAGAATTTCGTTTGTTGAAGAGTCCCAAAGATTTTATCCAGCGTGAAAGTAAATTCATACTCAGCCTCTTCTTTCGATGAGTTCCGGAAAATCCATGAATCAGGTTTTTCCCTTGAGTGATCTCGCTTCCTCTCGAATCGAGTGATCCGGAAGGATTTGGTAATGAGAATGAGCCTCCGATGATCCCCTCATTCCTCTTCAGCTTCCGTAACTCCACTCTTCTTGGGTCTCTCCTGACAACAAACAACAAGACTATCCCCGAACGTTTAGCCAATTTCTCCAATTTCTTACTGAACGGTAAATGCACCAGATGCTCAGACGCCACTATCCCTGCGTTATCAGAATGACCGCTATTTTTGCCGAGAAAACTCATGTCTCTCGTCAGCATCTGACAATGCTGTCCTAAGCCTGATAATCCATTGGAAATACGGTTTTTCTCCACCCTCGACCATTCCCTTTTCAGCATCTCTCCTCTCCTCCGAGGAAGAAAAATCCGTTTTTCTGATGGGACTTCTCGGAAGGTGGAACCGCGTTGACTCATTCGAAGATCGTCTGCCTCCTCATCCACCTCAACAGATGACTCTTCATGGAAATGTGCAATTTTTTCCCCCACGTAACCAGGGTGATTGCAAATTGTAATGGTCTCAGTATCGGAAGCATTTGCTTGTCTTAAGTTTTCCCCCTCCGCTTCTGGATAGTGTGCTAATTGACTAATCTGAATCACTGCATTGCTGACCCTTGGTTCAGACCAATTCCGCTTATTGTTAATGGCCTTCAATCCAAAAAACCTCAGTATGGAGCCATTTATTGAAATAGCCCTCCCTGGAATGATTCTCACATTCAGGTCCTTTGGTCCAGGAAATCTTGACCCAAAATACCTCCTGAGCACAGAAAGTTATCGGGAACTACGTGGAAAATGTATCCCAATTCCTCATGCCCAAAGCGGAAATATATGATTACTTTCCCAAGTGTCGGAATCTCTTGGTCAGCAATTCCTCGCAGCAGATTGACATCTTCAATCAGCGGAAATTTTTTACGTAATTTCCCCTTTTTAATTAAAGAAACAGCCGCACCCGAGTCCATCAAGAAAGCCGTGCAATGTGATTTCTATGATTCTCCGGCCTGGCTGGTCTTATTACTCGTTTCGCCCTCTGCGTACAATCCGAATGTCTCAGGATGCTGCTTGAATCACTTTCAATCTGGTACGTCATAACCCTATTGACATTTCTGCAACGTGAATTCACCTTCCTAAGTTTTCCATTTTTATTCTCCTCCTTCTGTTTGGAATAACGTATTTTCTTCATTTTAGCCTTGTTCCCATTCGGAGTGGCCGCAATTTCTGCTGAATCAGAAATTCCGAGTCGTCTCTTCAGTTGACGGCAACCATATGCATTGTGACCCACACGTCTGCAATATTTGCACTTTTCCTGATTTTGACTCTTGATGAAATGTGGAGAATTCGAACGAATTACATTGCCGTTCGTAATTTCCAATGAGAGCCCGCACTCTGCAGCTGTGTGTCCCTCCTCTGCACAATTGAAACAAATATTCAATTTTGTTTTATCCTGTTGCCGGTACGTTTGCGTTACTATCGCCCTATCTTTGGGGCTTTCCCTGTCCCTTGGAAGATCTGGAAGATCGGCCGCCGCCCAGGCGTTGTCCTCAATTCCCGCCTGCCTCATCGGGCCTTCGTTTTCTGGAATTCCTACATTCGACGACACGTATTGCCCCGTGTCCCACTTCGAAATTTCCGCTGAGCTAAGCAGCATTTCCACCTCGAGTTCTGCTGCTAGCGTGCAACACTTGTGAAACTCTAATTCAATGTTCACCATTTCCATCAGGCGTTGAATTGGTCGTTGTAACCCCAACTCAAAACGAATTTTGGCTATTTTCATTGCTAACCCCTCGACACGATCTGCGAATGCGCTGACATCTTCACCCGAGCCCTGCCGTAGGCTACAAAATTCCAGATTTAACTTCTCCAAGATTTCTGCTCTGACATCTGTCACTTTTGTACTCCCGTACTCAAACCCCGTCATAGTTGTATCTTTTCCGTTGCTTGGTACCAAAGGGGCTGTACCTTCTCTAGCGTCGGCAAAATCCTCTTTTCCGCAGTCAACTGCACGGATGACAACTGTCGCAGCCTCCATGGCCACATTCGATGTTCCGCCCGCTGACAACGAACCTGGTACGTCTACCAGTGCGGGTGCCTCGACCAGTTGTTGCGTTACGCCTGGCACGCCGGCCAGGGCTTCCTCAATAATTGATACACTTGCTAGTGTCCTTGGGCCCATATCAACAAATTTTATCTCTCGACGAGATACACTGTGAACTCCTTTGGCAATAGACATACCCTCCAGAGTCTCACCTAGTCGTACTATGTCCACAGTACTTCACAAGACCTGAGAGACCGTAGAATACAGTGGAAATCTTCCGGATTTATTCCCACTCTGACGACAAAAATTCCTGGCAGCGATAAATTCTCCTTGAATTCGCAAAGCCATCATTATTTCCGTAGCAAGTCACAGAAATAATCCACAATGCAGCTGAATAATCAGTGAATTTATTGAAGACCTCAGCTGCTTCAGATTCTCCTCCCCCTTTTGAAGAGAACCAAGTCTGACTTTTTAAAGCTGAGGACAAAGTCAGACCTTGTACTATTCAGTTGAATAGGTTTCTGGATCCAAAACGTCCCTCCGTACGATTGGAATCCCCTTCTGCCAGTCTAACATGGGAATTGAGCTTCCTGAATCCAAAACGTCTCTCCGTATGTTGAAGATCCTCGTCTGCTAGTCTCTCCTAGGATAGTCTCTCGCTCCCTCGAAAAAAAAATGATTTCTCGAAGGATGATGATGTACCTCTAATTCTCCAATTTCCCCCGAATTATTCTCGTACCCTCCTGTAGTCGTCGGCAAGAGTTGATCAGGCCCTGCCTTCGAAGACACCGCTGCCATCAAATATGTTAGAGATATCTCCCTGGGTTCTGTTTTGTATGGAGATAAATCTCCCTACAGTGGGACGGTAATAGAATCCGGCGGAGTAATTAATAGAGAAAGAGGTTTATTCAATTAGGCCTCATAATTATCCAGATGGAATAAATATGAGGATTTTACAGTTGAATTACAAGTTTAGTATTGAGTTTAACTCACGATGACGACTGAACTCCCGAATATCGGTGAGTTCACCTTATATAACAATTAAGCATGTCATGTTATGACACTGGTCAGCAGTGTTACGCATGACATGCTGATTCAGTAAAATAATGAGTGAAGCAAGTTGTATTCAACTTCTTCACTTTTATTAAATACATTATTACTTAAGATTATAACATCATTCTGGGGCATAACAATACTCCTTCTTCGTTACGCTACGTATGTTGCTTCAAAAATTTGAGAACAACTGATAGTATAATTTCATAACAATTATCTTTGTCATCACTTAATCATCATAATGTTTTAACTATTTGTAATTAGACGTAGACGTACCATTTAAGTTCATCTACGAAAATGGAAAATTGAATTTTTTTAATGATTGATGATATACAATTGTTTGATGAGATGTTTGAAATTGATTGGATATTTGAGGGATGCCTGAGATGTGGGTGGATAGTTCGGAAGTGGTTGAGCGAGTCTGATGAGATACTGCACGAATGTGGGTTCCAGAAAAATCACAGTATATTGTCGCTATAATCAATTATCACAAGAGTCAAAGATTCACAAAAAAATGAAATTAACAATTGAGCTGTGCACTGATAATTAATATTGACTCAAACTATAATTTTGCTTTAATGAGCGGACAGATTAACAAAAAATACTGAGCGGACGATTACACGCGACGTAGAGTTGGTCACATCCGGAGCGTAAGTGAGCATGAGGTGTGAATATGCGTAGTTGTGTGTGGTGGGTCGGTAACGGCCAGTCTCCGTCAAGTGCGGCCACCGAGCTGTTGTTACCCCGAATTAGACTAGGCCTAGTGGCCCGCGGATATCGACCGATTGCAACCATGCTCGCCCACGATTAGCAATTGTGGTTGGTTGATGAGATGACCTATGAGGGTGAGCTGTAACATAAAAAAAGATCAAGGATTCGTAGTAAAGATTTTCTTTGTTTACCCATTGAGCGGTCCGGTGATCAGTTTCTGGCCAAGCATGAGAATCTTCAGGTCCATAAAGGTCGTAAATCCTGTCCGGATTCGGATCTCGCTCATCTTCGCTCTGAATTTCATCGGTTGTTCCGGGGCGTAAATCTATCACGGTTGTTGAGGTCCAGAGGTGAAGGGCCTTAAGCCTTCGTCGGTGAGTTGACCCGATTCTACATTTCGGATGGTGAGATGGGCAAGAGCGCAAGCTTGGCGATTGGTATCGTTATCGTGGTCTGAGCTGTCTTGACGGTGACTACTCCGGTGGATCTGTCGTTCCCTGGATGAAGAGCAGTCACTCGGGCGAGAGGCCATTTGGTTGGCAGATGTCTCTCGTCAGTGAGTAGGACCAGTGAGTGCGATTTGGTGCCATTTGGATATTGATTGGAGTCGTTGTAGATATCCAGTGGACCACCTCTTCCAGAATCTTTCAAGTCGTTGTTGAATGAGCTGCCACCTGGAGAGTGAGGGTTCTGGAAGAATCGTGAGCCTGACCGATAAAAAATCTCCTGGTGTCAAGGCGGCACAGTCTTCCGGATCATCAGTGGGCGGTTCCAGCGGTCGAGAATTGAGAACAGCCTAGATTTGGGCCAGTAAAGTTGTAAGTTACTCAAATATGAGCAGCTCCCCCCTGAGTGTCCGCGTGAGATGATATTTCATCGACTTTACTGCCGCTTCCCATTTTCCCCCGAAATGAAATGCTCCGGGAGGGTTGAAAAACCACTGAGTTCCATCGTTGAGGAGTAGGTGGGTAAGCTGGCTTGATCCTGATGATCCCAACGAGAAAAGTCGTTTGAGTTCCTTGTCCGCACCGAGAAAGTTGGTCCCACAATCGCTGAACAAGTATTTGCATATTCCACGACGACTCGTGAACCGACGATACGCTGCGATGAATCCTTCCGCTGAGTAGTCTGACATAACCTCGAGATGAACTGCTCAGGGGGCCATGCAGACGAAGATTGCCAGCCAGCCCTTGTACGATTTATGACACCGCCCCTTCCATGACCTGAGTGACACTGGGCATGGCATCGTCCGTGCCTGCATGCCATAAAATCCCCAAGATCTTGGTGAGTGATTCCTTGTCCTCCATGGATCGTTGTTCTTGAGAGGTATTGTCAGGACTGAGAGAGTTGAGTAGAGCTGATCTATTTGAATGTCATTCGGCTAATAGAAAGCCGCCTAACAAACAATGTTGAGTCACCTGATTAAGTTCATCATCCACATTAAATCAGCACCTCCGCAGATATCATCCACATATCGCCCCAAGTTGACAGACGATCTGGTCTGAGATGATGAAGACTTCCGACCCTGAGTCGATGAGTAAATAAACCTGGTGAGCTGGTTGTTCTGGACACACCAAGAGGGCGATGCTGGTAGCCAGGAGAACTCCAGGGCGGAAATCCTGAGGTGCTTCTAGGTCAGTTTGATGAACTGCACATAAGACGGCATTCTGAGCGGCTGAGCTTCTGTCTGATGTCGTTGGTGTCACTGACACGGTCTGAGCAGAGTCATCTGAGTAAGTGTACATGATCGCCGGCACGTTTTTCCTTGAGGGTGAGCTGAGCGCAAAGGTCTGGGTCTGCTGATTAGCTGGTGTGGTACGCTGTGGCTGACTCGATGATATTGGGTGGAGCAGTGAATGATGATGCCCACCACAAATCTGGCAGTTGCGCCTTGAGCGACAATCCTTCACCTCATGACGCCCCAGGCAATTGAAGCACAGGTAGTGGCGCTCGACTACCTCACGACGACCTGGTAACGTCAATGCCTTGAATAGTACACAATACGATAGATAATCATCACCTTCGCACGCTGAGCACCGATAGGTAGCCAGTAGGTTGCCAGTAGTGGACTTGGCGGGAGCTGGACGAGCTTGTCGACTGGATTGAGTGGTGACGGTATTGACGCGAGCGGTACCTGTTGACTTTACATGAATCTGGAAGCTCTTACTAGAGCTAGACTGAGCCTTCACGGCAGGCGCACGTGCGAGAGAGTTGATTTTGATGGTCTCCATTGCGCGTGCTCTTCCAGTGAGGAATTCCTTGAAGTCCGTGTAGTTGGGATAATCGTTGAACGACCCAACCTTAACCTCCCAAGCTACAGGAAGCTTCGAACTAAACTGTTGCGCTATAGTGTGGATGATCGAAGGGGGATTCAGGAGCTGCTTTAAATGCGCTGAGATGAGTAGTCGCTTGTTCTCGTAGCGAGTCAAGAGGAGTTCCCAAGCGGTTGAAAAAGGACCACCTGACATGGTCAGGTTCGAGATGATCTGAGCTGGTTTGTTGGAGAGGCTAGTGCGAAGGTAGTGCATCTTCTCGACGTTAGAGAGATTCGGGTTTGAGCCGACCAAAGATGGAAGGAGATCCCGGAACGAGCGCCAGTCAGCGTACTTCCCTGAGAACTTCAGTAGTGATATCTCAGATAGGTATCGCTTTGAGTACATGGATTGAGCAGAGCCAGGTCTCACTGAATGACGAGAGGTGGACGAAATCCCCCGTTTGTTGATCAGCTGATTTAGTATACTACGGGCCGCGTGATAATGACCGATGGTGATATCAAAATATTTGTCCTTGGAGTACGGGATTTCAAGGACATCTTCAATTTTGCCGCTACCTGCGACCAGCTTCTGATGAGTGAGCTCGAAGTCCTCACAATAGCTCTCGAGAATCTCCCGCCTGGATTCGAGATTCGAAATTGAGAATTGAGCGGCCTCTTCGGTGACCAGCTCCTTGTGAACATGCTCTACAAACGCGGTTCTAGATATATTTAGACTAACCGTGATCTCGAACAACGCCATGGTAGGAGCAGAAAAGAGAGAAGGTAACAAGAGAGTGGCTCAGCAAGAAATGAAAAAAAAACCGTGAGAGAAAATATAAACTGAAGAGATTATTCTACTTAGCTAATGGCACTAAGTTGAGCTGGACCAGTTGAGAATGCAGGACACAGATTGCAGTGATGGAGAAATTCGTGAATGCCAGATACTAACTCCAATTCAATTAAGCCCGTGGTAGAGTTGGTCTGGATTCGCAGGTTGAGCACAGTTGCGTCGGATAAGTCTGGAGTCGAGCGTTGAGTGGAGGCGCCGATTGAGCACTACAGAATGCGACGCTTCGGTTCCACTCCCGCAAAGCGTAAAAAAACTCTAATGAACCGAAAAATATCCCACCAATCCGGCTCGAAGAACCAAATTGTTTGATAAGATGTTCGAAATTAATTGGATATTTGAGGGATGCCTAAAATGTGAGTGATATTTCGGGAGTAGGTGAGCGAGTCCAATGAAATACTGCACGCGCGTTATTTCCACAAAAATCACAGTATATTGTCACTATAATTAATTGTCACAAGAGTCAATGATTCACAAAAACATGCAATTAACAACTGAGGTGTGCACTGATAGATAAAAATTGAGGCAAACTATAATTTTGCTTTAATGAGCGGGCGATTATCGGCGATGTGAGCAAGAGGTGTGAATATGCGTAGTTGTGTGTGGTGGGTCAGTAACGGCGAGTTGGTCGGTCAAGTGCTGCCACCGAGCCGTTGTTACTCCGAGTTAGACTGGGCCCAGTGGCCCGCGGATATCAGCCGATTTTAAACAACAATGTTGTTATGATTCTGAGTTGTGACGAGAGGTGAGCATCTATCAATGTGTTGCGTCGACACAGAAATGAATATACACACGAATAAGATGTACATGCTCTGTCAAAATATATCTCACATATGACGCATGACTTCAATGATTACGTTAAGTCCGCATTTTCCGCGTGACTTTTTTTTAATAAATCGATTGCGGTGTATTTCTTCAATTGTCAATGATTTTTTACTCAGAATTAGAGCTATCGAATTCCTGTTTAACGCATCGAACGTGGAACAAGTGGTTAATACCTCTTTTTTGTATTCTAACGTGGTGTAGGCATATCTGAACCCTATTTCTTACTCTCTTGATCCCTATTTCTGACTCCTGTGTGCCTTTATTTCGTATGTAACTTTGTTACGATTCCATCTCGAGAATTAATAATGCGATCAGCAATATCCAGGGATCACCATCAATATTGAATTTCTATCATATTAAAAGGATTTGACCCTTACATTAATGAAGGTTTAAGATAAGCTGATTTAATTTTCAAAATAGTATAATATTAATCATCTAATTTTTTCGATCAATGATGAATTAAGGATTTGATAATATGGAACTGTAAATTTACCAGCAAGTGAATAATTCAAATTTCTTAAAAGGAATCCGGTGTAAATCGCTTGAATAATGTGTTGAAAACTTTTTATTCAATTCTTTGCCTTTGGAGATCCCAAGATAATAGCCTCAACCTGAGTGATTCGTTCAATTCCTATTTCACTCGACTTAATCGTGCTATTGTCCTAATTTATTGTAATGAGATACAAACATCTACATCTGAGTGTATCTGCAAGAACAGTCAATCGAATTTTCATGAAAGAGTAATGATATCCAATGTTGTTATGATTCTGATTTTTGACGAGTGTATTGAATCTATCGATGTTGTGCACTGGCATAACAGTATAAATAAACGCATGGACGATATGTATACGATCTGTCAAAATATATAATATATAAAGCATCCGTTATCAAACCAGATTTCCCACTGTATTCTATTACTTGAGTGTCACAATTTTTCTTTTAGAATTTCCTTATCGGAGCTGTCGCACATCAAAACCAAAATTATTACAGCAAAGCCGGTTCCGGACTACTATGACCTTGAGAAATCAGTCAGGAGGATCAACCGGCTGTAGTGGGGTGATTATTAAGGTCAACTGATCGTGGAGGTGGGGAGTTTTCCCATCATAGTAGATCTCCACCATGCCGCCATGATTGAAAGTGGCAATGTTCGGACAATTGCAAGTGGCGGTATTGACTGCCACGTTTCAACAAGTTTGCGATGGAGACAGTAGACTCAGTTCAACACGTAAACAACAAACTAGCAATAAGTCTTGAAATTTTCTAACGACATAGTTTAGAATACTTGAAAATAAAACCTCTTTCAAATACTCGTTTTTCTTTATGGAGTGTTCGTATGCTATTTGAAACCGTTAAAGTTATAAAATGTCTCTGAAAAGTTAGTTCTTCTTTACTCGGAGAAAACTTCGAGGATTTTACTACTTCCTGTTTTGGTTGTCTTACTACGTATGCGAGTCTTGCGTAAGGCCAACCCCATCAACTGAGTTCACGGTCACGATTAGTCTCCTGTTCTACCTTGTGGAAGCTTTTTCAACACGACACTTAGAATAATATTAAAAGTAAGAATAAGACCGGATTTAACCTCCTACATCAAGAAGTAAACTTAGAAGTTAAATTCTAGATTGTTCAGAATCTGCAAAGTCCAAATTTTTTTTTTGTAACCGTATTGAAATCAAAATCCACAAAGTTAAAATTAGTGTAAACTTGAAACTCATGTTTTGGCTTAGTACTTAGTTTGGGTTAGTGGCTTAGCACTCCATGGGCAGAGATCCCACTGCCCGAAAAAAACAGACAGCCAGCTCCTTATGTAACATTAGCGACGTAACACACGATAGTTGAAGCAACATTATGTGCGATAGTTTGAGCAATGCTCATTGCAACAATCACACCGATAGTTTTATCAGCATGAAGAATGATATTGAGTCTCATGTAAAGTCCCATTGACAGCTGCATCACCACTTCCAATCTGAGCGGCAAGCAATTACAATATGATTGGCTGAAGTGATGAAAAATCCTAATGTTCAGCATTTGAAAATTTATGATCAGAATTTCATAGTTTTTGTATCATTGAGTTTATCATTTTCAATTCTATATTCTCTTGAAATTTGTAAGCAAGAAGAGAAAAACTAGGTAAACTCCATGGAACGGCGGCGAATGCAGTGTGTAAGATGAAGGAAGCCGCCAAGAAAGTCTCATCTAAAAAATCTGGTCCCCATGTGTCTTCAATATA
The DNA here is from genome assembly GCF_001412515.2 of Diachasma alloeum. NCBI lineage: Eukaryota > Metazoa > Arthropoda > Insecta > Hymenoptera > Braconidae > Diachasma > Diachasma alloeum. The sequence continues at coordinate 1,592,480 of NW_021680361.1, forward strand.
CTCTGACGTATTTCGCGCCTCTGGGGAAACGGAACGAAGATACGCAGCCCTCGACGTCCAAATTCAAAACCAATAATTGGGCGCTGGATCGTTTTTCCAAAAATGAACGAAAATCAAAATCAAATTTCGAATGAATAACAAATGACAGAACAGCAGCCGACAGCTCAGTATATCATCCGCGGAGGCAGATGGGTCCAAGATGTTGTTCCAATTTAAATCCTGAAATAACTGGGTTTGCTAAATATTAACCCTCCTGAACTGGCACGTAGAGCGGCGCGCCGCCGCCAACTACTCAACCTATAGGGCGCCACTGTAGTGCAAGTGAGACGTAAGAGATCCAGCCAGTTCAGGAGGGTTAATGAATTATCGAACAGGGAAAAATAATAATTGAATTTAAAATAACTAGAAGTTGGATTATAATTCCAACAATTAAAACCCCGTCTTGATCTCTCAATCTGGCCCTCCGAACTCGGGGTTTTTTTAATAAATAAATGAAATAAAGACAAATGACACAACATAACACAACCTCTACCTCTGCGACATGTCAGAGAAGAAAATACTAGTCAAAATTTTAAGTTAAAGTCAACGAAAGTCTAAAGATAGAAGATAAAATAACTAGTCAATTTACTCGAAGTCAGATAATCGCAGAGTAGGGATCTTCTATTACCCCGAGCGCTCAGTGTGTCCACCAGAGTGGCGATAGAGAGAGGCAACTCCACGTGAGTTTGAGAGGGGGATTGCCTCGAGAGAATGTAAACAACAGAACCGGCAGCTGATAGAATATCAGCCGGCGACGAAATAAAACTCGAGCACCGAAAATGCGCTACAATCACACTTTCAAAAACACGATAACTTCCCAAACGGAATATTATTTCGGCCGAAATTAAAAGTGATGTTAAATCAGCCAAACTTAACCGAGAGACAAAGATGATCATCCCGAGGAAATAACACGACTGACCTCGAAATTCCAAACCGCCGAAAAATCGATAATAGTACACGGCGATGGAGAAACGAGAGTCTAATAAATGACACAAAAATTCCGTTCAGCTCACTGAACTCGAGAGGATCTTAACAAACCAAATCGCCAGCAAATTAGCGATATCAAGGAGCAGAGATTCGAATGGACCCGAAAAATATATTCCTCTGTCGAACGAGGAGTGAGAACCGGCCGAAAATCGTGGAAAACTCTAATGGCGTCAATGCCATGGACCAAGCGTCCGTTAAAACAAAAGGCTGGTTTCATACCTTGTAAGATACGCAAATTTACAAAGTTCTCTCTAGGGAACCACCGTTCACCGATAAAAAGGAGAATACATGTCGATCAGCAACTCCAAAAGCTCTACAAACGGCAAAGAAGTCCTCTGATGACGCTCAGGTCCCACAAACTATCGACTCTTGAAAATTATGTTATGAATTTAGACAACAAAAATATGCACATCGGCCGCAATGACGTCCAGACGAGAAGTGGCCGTTGCCGGCGCAATTAGCTCACGCGAAAACGCTCCAACAGGCGTCCCAGGCTCCCATTGGCTGAGTGTGACGACAACTTGGCTTCGGTTGATCAATGAAATTGAACCCAATCCAAGCCAAACAATAGTAAAATAAGTCAAATCATGTCCACTACTAATAACCAAGTTGAAGTTCGAACCTCCTGAATCATTTTCAATGAAATTATAAATAATTATTCCATCGGCGGATGCATTTTTCCATGGACGTCCAACGTCGTTCCAGGCATCCTCAAATATTTTCCAGATCGTCAGCTAAGCCCTCCATTTCCAGCCTCCGTAAGCTGGCGCCGCCACCCGTCATTCGCGTGAGAGTCCCTCCTGCGCGGGACCATCTAAACATCCGCCCGAGGATCCAAGACTTTTCTGGACTTCAGGGACCCAATGAAAGAGGTTGATAAACTCCCACGATGATCCGGGTCTCATCCCACGATGTAGTCCAGTGAGCAGTGACAATATTACAAGCGATACAAACCAAAAATAAATTAATACAAGGCCCAACAAAAATTAATTTTGACTCTCGCCTCGCCAATAAAGTGACTTCCCGTGTGGAAATCCGTAACCATTGAACGGTCGAGGACAAAGCCAAATACCATGTTACAATATACATGTAGTGGAGATCTAATTTCAAACAATAACTTCTTTACTCTCGCACATATGTCTCATTCAAATTTGATTGTAGTTTTGGACATCCGGTTGCTTTGAATACTTTGAATTTTAGATGAAACAGTTTACTATACATCCACCGATGAAATATTAAAGCACTCGTGCTAATTAGTCATTAAGACGATTCAGCCTGGGTCGTATAGGTTCATTTCATATGCTATATTATTGATATGAGTGAAGAATTGAGGGCGCAAATTCTGATGTTAACGTTTCTTGTTTCTTGTGAAGTATCTCTCAGCGAGCGCCTATTCCCATCCGCAATTTGGGTGACACTCGCTGGTGTGATCAAAGTGTAGTTATTAAATTCACTGTAGCTTGTGATTAATCAGTGAAGTCATTGTAATAATTGAAATTACATGATCTCCTTAGCTCCCTCATCTTGGAATCCTTCATATTCTTCATACAGATCATAAAGTCCATTAGATTGAAAAGTTCCGTAGAGGTTGCAGGTCAGGATAAGAGGATGTAATAAATTAGATTAATATTGTTGAATCATGAAATGAATATCAATATTCATTTCATAGTGTTTGACTTTTACTTGATTGTTATGACTATCCTCATGAATTTTATGCCTTTTGATATCACTTCCATTTTATCGTGTATCAGCGGCATTTTTATCCTATCAACTAATGGTCTGTAATTTCAATTATACCAAAAATTTGCTAGTCAATGGCTGTAATCAACGAATTGATTCAATTGTAATTAACAAATCGGCTTCTGCGATAGTTATAGTTCGTAGCAACGTCGCTATGGATAAAAGACTAACTCCAGCGTTTGTTATCCAGTGGACTAAATTCACAACAGGAATTGCATTCTCGTGGCCAGCCAGTTCAAAAACAACACGAATCACAAAGATTATTCTCAATATGGGTTGGTGGATTTCCTTGATTGTCGCCGTTGCAGTAGGTCTCCCACTTATTACTACGGCGTACAAACACCGGAACAATTTCATTAAATTCACAGAAAGCTTATCCATAGCATTCTGTTTTGTTCAAATTGTAGTAATGATGATTATTGCGAAGCATCACCGTCATCGGTTACAGGTAAGCATTGGTGTCAGAAAATTCCTCCCAATAAAAAAGTTTCTTCACAGTATTGATTTCTAATAGATATTCCATTCATTTCATAGTATTTAATTGAACAGATGGAGACATTCGTGAAAAATGCAAATCCCCACGAACGAGAAGTACTAGAGAATTATGTAGAACGAGAGATTCCTTTTTACGTTCGATATTATGTTTTTTCCCTGGGTGCTGTTTTGTCTTATATTTTTGGTCCCGTTGTTATCGATCAGCCCTTTCCAAGTATTGCTGAGTATCCTTTTCCTGTAGATAAACATCCCGTTTATGATCTTGTATTTGTATTAGAAGTAATAGGGAGTATTCAATGCTTCTGTAATATCAGTTTTATATGTCAATTGTGTCTGCTCCTCTGGTATGGAATAATTCAGTTAGAATTTCTCGGCAAAAAAATTAAGCAGGCGACCAGTTCTAAAGAATTCGCAAGCTGCATCCGCGTACATCAACATACACTATGGTAATTACTTCATTTTCTGATTTTAACAATCCTCTTAGAAATCATGAGAGATAGTACATTAGCTGCCAAAGAACATCGAAACACCGACTTATGGGTGATTATCTACAAATTGTTATTTTCTCATCCTTCAACTTTTCCGATCTCAAAATGATGAACTAATAATCAAATTTCTCCGGATGTCGGGAGACACTATAACATTTCACCGTTTCCATAAAATAGATGCCATTCCCTTATAGTTTACTTAACTTTAGAGAGCTGAAACTAGCCTAAATGTCACTACCGTGGCATGTCCTTTTTATAAAATTCGAGATTTTGTCAATGAAACCGAGTAAATAAGCAGCTCAAAAAAAATTTGCTGAACATAGATAAAGGGGATGTGACTAAGTATACTTTCATGAGCAATTTTCAGAGGAATAATAGTTTTACTCACACCAGGACGATCAAAAAGGGTGTCCCACAATTATAGCACTATTTAAAAAAATTTGAAATCAACTGTGGTCACGCCATTTCCGATGTTTGTGCATGACGCACGTACCAAAACTCTATAAAGAAGGGGTAAGGCCCAGTATTTACACCAGTAAAAATCAACTAGACACATGTGCACATCGAAGAAAGACTACTCGAGAGATGAAAAACATAAGTCACAAATTATTCTGTCACTACCGTGGTTTCATGTTTATTCCATATCGAGCAATTTCTTCGCTAATTTTTTTCATTAAAAAAGTAACATTCCATTGCCTGAAACTCATCATCTTCAGAGAACTTTGAATTCATAGCTAGCACGAAGTGTGATTAGGTTTTAACACAGGATGTCACAACCGTGGCAGTCACAACCGTGTTATATCATACATAAATGTGTGGGAATGAAGTTGTATCATCACAACGGTATTTAGAAAAATATTTTAGATGTTTAAATGGTGCAAACTCAGAGTAACACCCAGGTGGGTCATCAACAACTGCTGAATACAAATGTACTGTGGCAGAATTGATTGTTGAAAAAAAAAACTAAAGTGATCCCCGCAAATGAATATATAATACTCAAAAGATATCAAATAAATCAATAAACTTATGCTATTATCTAAAAATTAAATTTCGTGATTGAAATACGAAGACTTGTCAAGTTTGGTCACTACCGTGGCAGTAAAAAATCGGTAACACTCTATTATTCTAAATCTTTGGAAGTTGTAGTAGAGTGGTGCTAGGACTATACTTCTGGACCATTATGACATATAGAAATGTAAAAGGATTACTCTGCAGATATATTCAGATTTTGAAAAATGTACAAGGTGAAAAATCACAATATGTAGAGAATCACCCTTATCCTCTTAGGGTTGTTATTTACACCGTCTAAATGGGATTCGAGAACGAAGAATCACTGTGGATCTTGGAAGCTGAAATTCACCCTCTGAGGTGAATGGGCGTTTCCCCCCACTCCATGTCATGGTGTATGTCATGGTGTAGGTCTAGGAGGCCTAGCCTATACACCATGGTGGGAGCTGCGACATCACTGTCGGCTCAACAGGGCCTCGAACGAACTAAATTACAGTAAAACCTAGCAGTTCGCGTACTTGCAAAATGCGTAGGATTTAGCTGTATGCATATTTTCGCTCTAGATGGTCGCGTATTACGAATCGCCCTCTTACCCCTTCTGTAATTAATTATTTGATGCTGAAACATGCGCATTACCTAATGCGCCCATCTGCTGTATCAAATTCGATTCAAAGTCGATGCATTGAATAATGAGATATGTTCCCATGACTCCGAGAAACTCTGAAGCTATTGAACTATTTTACCAGAAATACACAATTTTTTTCTAATAAATATTTTTGTCGCACCATGTTGGTACCAGTTTGTCTAGACATATGAATAATAAATAGGTCTGCAGCAGAAAACTCTCAACAAATACTTTAATGATATCTCGCAAACTCAATGTATTCCGATTGATTGGAGACAGAATCTGCCAAATTCATCAAAGTTACTCTGAGAATATATCATTTCTGCATTCCTGAAGTGTATTTTGTTATGTCAATTCTGATTTTAGTCCTACTGCAATCGTTGTCAATAGTAATGTAGTTTATGATATAATTCATTGTGATACTAGACTCCCATAAATATAGAACATGTGAATACTTTGTTTAATAAATTATATTATCAATAATTTTCTTATCGGTGATTGTTTTCAAGTTGAGAGGTACCTGTTTCATTCTCACGACGATGCTCTATCGTCCCGCTCAGTACTGACATCTGATTGGCTCTATAGGAGGAGCGTCGGGGAAGTAGGGAGTAGTGGGATGGGTGAAGAAAGTAAGAGAGAAATGACGCAAACAGCGAGGTCGTGCGGTACGAAAAGTATGCGAACTGCTAGGTCCTACTTTAGTTCTTAATGCATGGGAGAACTGTGGCACCCTGGAACTGGCACTATTATGTTACTGTAAGAGGGCCGAGAGCTTACTACCTATTATTGGCGACAGTAAGCGCGCCTAATTGATTCACCCTACTCAGGTAAAAAAAGTACTATAATGGATGCTCCTTACGATTTCAGCTTCGAGGGAACGAATTCCATGAATTTAAATAATCGGCAAATGCTCATACGTCGATGGTTTGACTGAGGAAGGAGAACATTGTTGATGGTGGGAGAAGTTTACTTCCCCAACTGAAATCTTGGAGAAGTGAAATCATAGGGAGTATCCACTGTATTGAATCCAAATGTCACCTTAGATGGTTAACCCTAGTTTGGTCACGTTAATTCGTTAATTGCAATATCTAGAAAATTATACCATTTTTAAAAAATGATTGACATCCGGAATTATTAAAGAAAATAAATTATTTTTGATAAACACTCAGGTAGTGTAGAGTGAATTGGGCAATGCTCGAGCCTGAATAACACAGCAGCGATTTTTTCGTATAGTGACCAAATTTAGCACTTGCGAGCACTCAAAGGAGCATTCGATACCACACAGTATAAAATTCTGAGTAAATTTCGAATCTGGGAATGTCAAAAAATATTACATTTCGCTGACCAGTCATGTGACACGTCGGTGAGGGTCCTGAGACAGATTAGAACATGAGAAATTCTTGTCACTTGAAAAAATTATGCCAAATACCCTAGGTGACTGTCACCATACCTCTAACTAGTGGGGATACAAATCGAAATTGAAGATAACTCATTTGTTTCATGGTGATGACGCGTTGAATGGATTGTCAAATACATACAATCAATCTAAAAGGAAGATAATAAGAACAATGAATGAGATTTTATTTTATTCATTCCTAAGAAAATTTAACACAAATTTACGAAATAACATACAACCGCCTTCTGATCATTGATCTATACCGTCATATCAGCTCTTTCCGAAGGAATTTTGAGCGGATACAGTGCCTACCACAAACTATAAAATTCCTTATGAATTCTTCTTCTATACCCTGTTCAAGGTACATTGAAGAAACTATAAAAATTGTGCGACCTACGGTAGCAGTATTAATCGCAATAGCCACGATAACCATTGCATGCGGATCAATTCATGTGGTCGGGGTTGGTATACAGTAGGGATGATTATGATTTTGGATTTAATTATTTTCCTCTTCGTAGTATGGACCAGTCCTAAAAAAAGTTCAGTTTGCGTGGATTGATATTGCGGACGCCTCGATGCTCTTTTGTTTTGCTTGGACCGCTGAGAATCTGACCGCAGCAGTAAGTTATCATTTCAGCATATAATTAGTTTACTTAGATACCTTTGTAATTTATCTTTCTTGTGATTAATCAGAGCGAAAAAGTTAGTTGGGCGTTGTACAACTCTCCATGGATTTTACATTCGAAAAGATTGAAGAAGGATGCAATTATTGTGATGCAGCAATGTCAGAACCCACCAAAAATAGCGATCGATGGGTTCATGCCGAATTTATCCAACGAGTATTATGCAAAGGTATAGCTAACGTTTTGATTCGCATGAAAAAAAAATCGGGAGTGGGAAATTTGATGAATGATTCATTTATGTTACAGTATACAGGGTGTTTCAGAAGTACATGTACATCTGAACACCCTAGGATCAGGGGGTGATTCTGAGCAGAAAAGTCCTCTTGCACTTTTTGATCAGAGTCACCCCTAAAAAGTTATTGGCAATTAAGGGTGGGCCAATGGGGAGTGATTTTTAAGCGGGCGCACATCCATGTGATATGCAGCATATGTGTGTGTGCCCGCCCCACCATTCTACGAGACAAAAGAGCGCAACGATATTGCTCTCTCTCTCTCTCTCTCTCTCTCTCTCTCTCTCT
>NW_021680361.1:1601101-1601508 GCF_001412515.2 Diachasma alloeum
TCGAATTGTCGGTAAATGTGAGTCGGGTGCGTGAGTAAATCGGTAGTAGCAGTCCCGCTGTGACAGGGCCAGGTTCGGAGGGGGATTTTTGTCCGCCTTGTACTCAATGTTTCCTTTATGTTTTTCATTTGATTTATTCGCCGACTAATTAATATTAAGGGATGAAACAAAGACTGTTGAATAGAGAATTAAATTCCCTATCCATCAACCCCCGTTTCATCCCTTAATCTCTGCAATAAAAAAATTAATATTGCGACGAAAGTCACGGCGCTATAAGAAACCCAATGTTTTCTCGGCGCGGACTGACTCCCCAATAATTCGCCCGCTAATTGAAAAATTGTCTCTTTCCTCCTAATTAATATTAAGGAATGAAACCAATGCTGTTCGATGGAGAAATAAATTCCCCA
>NW_021680361.1:1603452-1603904 GCF_001412515.2 Diachasma alloeum
TGTTGATTAGGAGAAAAGATACGATTTTTAAATTAGCGGGCGAGTTGTCGGGAATCACTGCGCCGAGAAACCATTAGGTTTTTCATAGCGCCGCGACTTTCGTCGCAGTTNCTTCCCCATTAATTCGCCCGCTAATTAAAAAATCGTCTCTCCCCTCCTAATTAACATTCAGGAATGAGACGAATGCTGTTTGATGGAGAATGAAATTATTACAGAGATGAAGGAATGAAAGGGGGGTTCCCTTTCATTCCTTCATCTCTGTAATACAAAAATAAAAACTGCGACGAAATTCGCGGCGCTATGAAAAACCCAGTGTTTTCTCGGCGTAGAGTGACTCCCCATTAATTCACCCGCTAATTAAAAAATCGTCTCTCCCCTCCTAATTAACATTAAGGAATGAAACCAATGCTGTTCGATGCAGAATTAAATTCCCCACCCAACAACCCCCGTTT
>NW_021680361.1:1606213-1606303 GCF_001412515.2 Diachasma alloeum
TTTTTTTTCAATTCAAAAATTCATTCCTCCGACAGTAATTATGACTAAGGGATGAAATTTGTGCCAACGTGTTGAGCATTTAATACTCAA
>NW_021680361.1:1606539-1606836 GCF_001412515.2 Diachasma alloeum
TTTTTTTCAAATGAATTTTCCAAAGTGCGGAGATTGAAAAAAAAATTTTTTTTTTTCAATTCAAAAATTCATTCCTCCGATCCTAAGTGCGACTAAGGGAGGAAACTTGTGCCAACGTATTGAGCATTTTATACTCAATACGTGACACAAATTTCATACCGTGGGTCCAGTTAGGGAGGGAGGAGTGAATTTTTTAATGTGCGAAGAGATGGAAACAAAAATTTTTTTTCAAATGAATTTTCCAAAGTGCGGAGATTGAAAAAAAATTTTTTTTTTCAATTCAAAAATTCATTCCTC
>NW_021680361.1:1607447-1668907 GCF_001412515.2 Diachasma alloeum
GAGAGCAATATCGTTGCGCTCTTTTGTCTCGTAGAATGGTGGGGCGGGCACACACACATATGCTGCATATCACATGGATGTGCGCCCGCTTAAAAATCACTCCCCATTGGCCCACCCTTAATTGCCAATAACTTTTTAGGGGTGAGTCTGATCAAAAAGTGCAAGAGGACTTTTCTGCTTAGAATCACCCCCTGATCCTAGGGTGTTCAGATGTACATGTACTTCTGAAACACCCTGTATATCAGCTGTTTATTCCTTCTTCACTACGCTACGTATAATCCTCCAAAAATTTGAGGACAATTAATAATATAATTTCTTATTGACTTATTGACAGTTTTTGTCGTCACTTTGTCATGTAGTCATTCTTATTAATTATATTCAGACGCATGTCTGTACATCTGAGTATTACGATCCTTTAGTAGAGGGCTCCTCTATATATCAAGGAAATGAATATATACGAGAATGATATGTACACTGTGACATGACAAATGTCATGCACTGTCCTCACCTGAACTGACCGCGATTCAAGGGAGGGAAATTAGTATCCGAGCGCAACGAGGAGTAGGATCACCCAGGGCCACTATTTACATAAATATTTTTGGCTTTTTTTTGTTTATTTTCTTTTTCCCCTAATTCTAACGAACGGGGGAAATACCGCTCACTGCGTATGCGCATCGAGCTTCGCGGCGAGGGGAGCACGAGGGGAGCAGTCGAAGAACAGCACTGGAGCGGTCACCGACGAATCACCAACGGACACACCCGAGAACCTGAAGGTACACACAGCGGAAGAGCGGAGGAATTCATGAGCGCCAGCCAGTACGGCTTCTGCACTCGTACCCCCACTGCCTCACCCTCATCATATTGGCGCAAGGCCGCGTGCTAAAAAACAGCGGCCGCAGCATCGAGGGAGCAACGGATTATGTTGCTTCTTGCGCTGAACCACGCGGATCTACAGCACCGTCCATAAGGCCAGTTTGATGGGACCAATAAATGAAACAATGAATGATTTTAATTATTCGAATTCTACGCGGGCATCTTCGCGTAAATTTGGTGGAATGGGGTGGAGGAATGAAATCCGAGGGTGAAGTTTTCGCCGAGGACCTCACTCTTCGTTGAGACATATTTGATAGTACCCGTATTCTTACGCTCTCAGAGCCCAAACTATTATTTAGTCTTTCTGATTTGTTTTTTTTTTTGTGATTATTGTTGGCGCATGCTGGGGTTGGCCCAGCCCTGCCGTTGCCGCCGTTTTCATTGGGGATTATTCATCTAATCTACAAGGTTTACGTGTAACGGTGAACGTTATTTTTTCCGTGAGTGCTCGCGTGGTTTTTGTTTAGTTGTCTCCGTTGTCTCCGTTTGAGGAGAAATTAGATTTTTCCCTACGGCGCGACACGCAGCAGCCATCAGCTGCATTATCATTCTGATTATTATTATTCTTTATTTTTTGTGTGTTGTTTTATCGTTCGCATTAATTACTGTGTTGATTTGTGTGTTAATTTGTGGGAATTGTGGGTCAATGTTTGGTCAATTGCGATAATTTTTATTTTCTTGTCGCCGTGGCTCTCACGTTGTTTGCGTCCGGTGATCCTCGCGTTCGTTGCGTTTTGTACGTCCCAGTATTAAATTGATTATTATTTTGTCTTTCTTGTAACATTACTTTATATCGAGTCATTGGTGCGCGAGTACTTTCTCGAAAGTTTGTAGTCTCACCGAGGAGATAATGAGTATTTGAATATTATTTTTTTTTGTATCGAATCATCGAGAAATCTTTTTTTTATGCGAAATACATTTTGCTCGGACACGCTGGATCTTGTTCTTTGGAGGTCAAATGGACTGGCGCCCTGATTGGCATTTGGTTCCTGTCGAATTTTACCCGTCGTAAGGTTTTCCGGATTGAGAAGTCCATAAGAATTTACAAAATTTATAAAAAACTGTAGTGACACCCAATCGATCGTTATTACCCCCGTTGTGTAATAGCGCTCGACATGATTCCAATCTCCGCCACACTGCTACTTGTATCATTGACGCTACAACCTGATCTAGAACTATTCTCTATCAAATTACAAAAATAGAGTCTGAAGTGAAATGAACGAATGAAATACATAAATATGTGGACCCCTCAAAATTGAAAAATGGAATTAATTCAAAAATGCAATATTTCCAGGCTGAAGGCCCTTGGGCAATAGCTATTTATAAGAATGTATGTGGCTTGCAATAAATAACGTTAAAAGTTAAGATTTAATATTTCCCATATGGTATTTTGAATTTTAAGATTATTTGTCCGTCAATTATTAAAATGGGTTCGAGTTATTTCTAAAGAACTAACAAGAAATACTACGCAGGTGTCCCCCTCCGATTTCGATGAAACTTAAATATGTTATAGGGGACCCAAAACTAAGGGACACGTATTTTTTTTAGCTGCCCATTGGGTTTTAGGGGGTAAAAGTGCTCTCTGAAGTTGACCACCTCTCGGGGTCATTTTTCGATTGCACACATAAGGAAGCTTTTTGAACAACTCTTTCGCAGTGTATCATGAAGGTCATAAGGAATGATGAAAATGCGAATTAGAACCGTTTCCGGGGGGTGAAATATGGAGGATCAACTACCCTTGTGAAAATTCATTTTTCTCATAGAAAAAAACTTTTGATGGAAATAACATGGGATAAATTCCATTTGAAAAAGTAGAAAAAAATACAGAATACCTGTTTTGATTTTTTTTAAATCGCAATTTGAAACTTAAAAAAATCGATTTTTCGTGAATTGCGAAATTCCAAACTTTTTCTTGTACAAAACGAAGCTTACGGCTAATGATGAGGAAACCCATTGGGACAGGATCCAGGAGTGGTGTCGGGGAGGTTAACTATCCATGGGAGGGGGGGGAGGAGGATTTTTTTTAATAAGGGAGAAAAAATATCGATGAGAATTTAACGAAACACATTTCGTTCGAAAGCATGAGACAATTTAAGGCACATTTTAAGGTAAGAAACATCGATTCTTTGAAAAATTATGGGTTTTAAATTGTTTGTTATAATAGACTGATCTTACACGGAATAATAAGTGAAACAATTGAAATAGTCTTCGGGAGTCACTGCGGAGTTTTCCAACTCATTGTCTCGTATCAATCTGTATCTTCTGATCCGTGCCAAGAACTTTGAATCCTGTCTTTACTGAATTTTTTATTTTATGAAAATTTTTTTGAAAATCCTTCTATTCAGAGTTATCCTCCCCATAATAATCTGATAGCACATTCCATGATCCATTGGACATTTCTTAACTTGGCTTTGATTTTTATTTGTTAATTTTTTGCAAAATTTCTATGGGAATTGTGGTTTCCAGAAAAAAATGTTCCTTCTTTCCAGAAACGACCCGACAAAACTTTTTCTTGGTGCAGTTTTTTGCAAAAACATTTGTTTTTGTTTTTGTCTATTTTCTCATGACACCAACAATCATTATCTAAAAAATAAAATGTTTTACTTTCATTATTTTATTCAATGACCGGTATTTGCACTGACGAGCTAACGAACACTGAGTGCTATTAGCGTCCAGCTGAGTGCTATTACCCACAGCAGCCTAGCGGTATTACCGACACCACGTGAATTGAACAAAATTATGAATAGCTATGATTTCGAGAGGAGTGAAAAGTTGAAATTGGTCTCAAATCTCACAAGGATGTGCCGTAAGTAGGATAACAACAATGTAATATGTTAATGTAGGAATTAAAACTGTGAAAACCTTATTTACTGGTCCTCCAATTTTACACTGTAAGGACCTCAAAAATTCCTTGAGATTTTTATATTTACAGGGGTAAATGAAGTGAAATAAAAATAAAATTTTAAGTCCTGCTTTCCATCAATTCATGATGTATTGAAATTTTAGTTTTTCATTCAATGCAATAGAGAATTCAGAAAATTTACAGGTTCTTACAATATCGGGACTGGGTTGCCGATTGTGAATTTGATACTCCTTGATCACTCACATATAATGATGGGTTGTCTTCAATCATGAAGGAAGTGGATTTCTTAGGTCATTCTGTCAGATTTACAAACTGTATAGAATTACCCTCGAACACGGAAATACTCAATTGACGGGGAATGGATAAGCATCCTTAAATTTTGAAATAAATGATTCATCATAATTATAAAATTCAAAAATCCTCATGCTTATCAATCATTAAGACGGTTCAAGCTCGCCCCATTGAAATACATTTGACATAGATTACACAGTCCGACGAAATTTCGACCCTGGCTCGCCCAGAGATGAAATTGCCTGCGATAGAAAGATTAAATTCCGCAAATTCTGAATCCGTCGACAAAATTGCGCTAGGCCTCCTAGTTTTGGTGAAAAAAAAATTAAAGTTTCCAAAAAGACGTAAAATTGTTAAATTCTAAATTCAATAAAAAAATAACGCGTGCACTAATTGGACTGAAATAACATTTGAAGAAATGAGGGAATCGAGATTTGTAAATAGACGGACAGTTTTCTGTAATTGAAACACGGGATAATTTGCAAAAAATTCAGGAAATAGGCATTGAAAATTACATACAACTCTCAAAAAGAATCATTGATCTAAGGTCTGAAGTTGCACCACCCACGTGTGATTTCTAATGTCAAATTTTGAGGGTTATCCACTCAGTTTGAACAGATACAATTCAAAGTCAATTAATTCAATTATGCAACCCATTGTGCAAGCAATTGCTGATCTTGAGGGAATGAGACATCTTGCTGCTCTTGTCGCATTTTCAATGGAGATTTTCCATTGTATCGACATTCTAGTTCTGAGATGTCCTGATGGAATCTCTCTTCATGCTCATCACTCACATCTACTAACCTCTCAGGGAAAGAATTCAGGTGGGAAAAGAGGAAATAAATCTTGAGGGACATGTTGCATCCCATAGCCTTGAGATTCTTCAGCGTCTTCGCTACACGATCTCGATAATCCGGAGGGCGGGAACTTCCGAGAAAATTCTTGCAGACATCTTTGATCGACTCCCATGTATCTCGCTCAATGTCGTTCAGAACTTTCTTGAATTCGCCATCATTGTCCATCAATTTTTTTATTTCAGGGCCCACGAAAATTTCAACTTTTATCTTGGCTTCGCTCAACTTTGGGAAAAATTATTTTAAGTAGGTAAAAGCCTGACCATTTTTATTCAAAGCTTTCACAAAGTTCGCAATCAGTCCTAGTTTGATGTGTAACGGCGGTAAACAAATTTTCTCAGGCTCAGCAAGCGGTTCTTCTACAACATTTTGTTTCCCAATAGTGAAATAATCACGAGTAGGCCAATCACGTTGACACCAATGCCTTGATTTGTCTCGACTATCCCAAAGACATAGAAAGCAACAATTCTTGGTTCAACCCAGCTGCAGTCCCAAGATGAGGTCCACTATCTTCAGGTCTGGCGAGCTGCACCATTTATAATGTTTATACCCAATTTTTTCGAACACATTTCTTTCAAGGTGGTAGAGTAGCCGATGGGTAGTGATGGATAAATATTGCCAATGTGCAGCGAGACTGCATTCAAGCTAGATGTCGATGAGTCGACCAACAGTGGCCATTCGTCCGGGTCGTGTTCTATCCCCATACTGTTCATCAACCCATCAATATCGAAAAAGTAACATAGCTCAGGCGCTTCTTTGAAGAATTGGTGCAAGTGGCACTCATGTTCACGGTATTTTGTGATGAGAACCCTGGATTCACAAAGATCCATCTCTTTCAAGCGCGATGCTAGAAATTCTGAATTCTCTTTAGTCAGCTTCATGTTTTTGATCAAATTGTCTAGACGGTCTTGATTGAAGAAAATTAGTTAATTTCGTCTCTTTGCGCTTGATGGGGGCTCGTAAGTACCATCAATGTGATCTTCGAGGGATTTTCCCGATTTTTCCTCTGTCTGTAGGGCGTGGGGGGGGGGGCAAAACGGACCAAGGGGGCAAAATGGACCGGGGGGCAAAATGGACCCCTAAAAAAAAGTTTTTTTTTCTCATGAATAAAATTTTCCAAAATTCATCACTGAATAGGAGGGGTGAGAGTGATGGAGGAGGAGGTGGTGGTGAAAATTGAGAACAACATCATGGTAAGATAACTTTATCCCAATGAATACGAAATAGTATATTTCGATACGAGTGAGACAGAATTTTCACGAGTGTGAAGTTGGCGGCCCGAGGCGAAGCCGAGGGCTGCCAATCACACGAGCTGAAAATTCCTGTCTCACATGTGTCGAACAATAGTTTTTGACAGTGATGTTACGTTCAGCGAGTGGCGAACTGTGCCTTTTTTCGTTTACTAGTAAACGAAAAGACTTTTCGTTTACGAGTAAACGAAAATGCACTTTTCGACACGAGGTGAACGTAGCAGCAGTGTCAAAAATGTCCACGTTCTAATCAAAAGTCTTGGTGAAATTGGATGGAATGATGATGAATAAGAACAATGATGATGAATAACAATAATAAATAATAACAGTGATGATTAATAAAAATAATAAATAATAACAGTGATGATTAATAACAATAATGAATAATAACAAATATAAAATATGAGGTTAGTAATAAATAACAAAGTTTTAGTCTGATTCTTTGCACTCCTCACAAAAAAAGTACATGTGCCTGGGTGGTAATTTCTTTCAGAACAGCTAGGTGGCAGCACTCCTGATTTTTCGAATTCGAATATTCATCTCCATATTCATCTTCATATTCATCTCCATTAGCCATTATTAATAATCAACAGAGAACTAACAAAGAATACGTGCACTATGACTAATTCAATTGAATAAAAATGGTCAGAAATTATAAACGAACGACAGATAGACAGGACTGGGATGCAGTTTCAATGGCCAAAGGCATAATTGATTATGTGGAAGGTTCATCAGAGTCATTAAACCCACCAGGGTATAAACAAATTGCAGAAAGATATGGATTACCCCCCACAACCTTCAAACGTCGAGTTGAATGTTACAGAAAGAATCCTGATCTTCAATTGGCAGTTGAGAAAGGTAACATTCAACATTTTTCCATATTTCACTCAACAATCATTCTCCAATTTTTTTGAGATAAGAAATGATTTATTTGATTCAGTAGCAAACTGATGTTGGGTTAGGTTTTTGCATTTCCCTCAGAAATGAGTAATTTTAGGAGAAAAAGTGAGAAGACCGTTTTCGTAGCTGAGAGAATTACTCAGAAAAAATAATTTTTGACATTTTATCCTAAAATTTCTCATTATCAACATGATCAAATATCAAGAGTTATGGGCAACATCAACTTGTCCACTTCTCTGCTTCATTCATATTTTTTTTCCATAACTAGCAGGATTGATTTCAATTTTTTAATTTGTTTGATATCTAGGATTAGGAAGTTTGAAGCCAACTTTTTCAAAAACACAAGAAGTTGAAATCTGTCATTATGTGTTGGAGATGGAGAGTAGACTCCATGGATTAACATCCAAAGACTTATGCATACTCGCACATGATTTGGCAGAGAAGAATAACATCCCCCACCGATTCACACATGGTGGAGCTGGCGCAGATTGGCGTCGAGGGTTTATGAAGCGAAACTCTGTCTTATCTCTACGCAAGCCTCAACCTACTTCCCAAGCCAGAGCTAAAGGATTCAATAGAGAGGCTGTGGCAAGATTTATGAGTTTGATAGCAACAATTATAGCGGAGGATAATTTAACTAATAAGGACATTTATAACGTTGATGAATGTGGTATCACCACTGTTCCCAAGCATCAAAGAAAAAAAAAACTTTTTTTTAGGGGTCCATTTTGCCCCCAGGGGTCCGTTTTGCCTCCCGGTCCGTTTTGCCCCCCCCCCTCCCCTACTTCTATAGGAGACTGAGCTGCAGTTCCTGGGATGCCGAGATCAACTACTGGTAAATCCACGGACGATACCTTTGTGTAAGTGATTTTATCCTTATCTTTGCTTGCGTATCGGCGGAAGTCATTCAGGCAAAAATGACAGTCACTCAAGTGATCTCTCAGCTCTCTCCAAATGGCTGGAGTGATGAATGGTGATTTTTTACCGTCAGTAACACATCCTGTGAGTTGTCGATAACAAGATGAGCGACATCGATGAGGAGTCCATGATTTCTCCAAGTTCATCATTGGGCGATTAAAGCATTTTTTGTATGCACCTTTGGCTAAATCCGTAATATTCCTCCACTGTGATCTAGGCATGTACTTGATACAGATGAAGCAGAAAAAATCAGGAGAAATTGTACAATTGCGTGGCATGATTGTGGTTTTTATTGACACGTTAAATGGAAAAACTGCTGTCAATGAACAATTTGAGCTCTCATTTGTTAAATAAAATATGGAATATAAAGTTGAGTGGAGCGTGCAAAGCTGCATCTTGAAATCAATTATTCTACTCTATTTTCATAGATGAAGTTATATAGGAAAAGTGCAGAAAACAATTCTAACAATTGCTGGGTACTCAGAATTCACTGAAGAAGACAAAAATTTTGATGAGATCGGCTGACAAAATTTTCGATAGACAGAAAAAAATTTATTCAATTTTTCATGTTAGATGCACTGAATATGAATTTATTGTGAAGAATTTTCAGTATAAAAAATCTCAATATTCATAAAGAGAATCGATGTATTTATTGAAAAATTTTCGAGGAGTTAGGTGAATTAATCTTGTTCGGGCTCGATGGAGAGGACTTTACTCGAGAATTCGAGATTTTCTAGAGGACTCGGTGGGGGAAAATATGGAGAAGAAGATATAATGCAACTGGTGTCATCATCTTCATTGAGAAGCATCAATTCCTGTGAATAAACGGTGCATCAGGGTTGAGACGTCTCGCCTCCAATTGCACCAAGTTGAATACCCTTTCAGAAATAAAACTGATCAACTTTCTTCATATTGATTGACATGATTCTCATCTCATGCTGATAAAGGCAGTACCTGGACGTAAAGAATGCTATTACCCACCAATTTCTCGCCACATAAGTCCATTCTAGTTGCAATACCTGTTGTGACGAAGCACATTATTCAATTTTTATTATTTTTATACATAATTTTCCCCAACTCACACTGCCCCCTAAAACCGCAAATTATCGCCACCGTTGGTTACCTCTTCCCTCGCTTTTCCCCTCATCGCCCCTCTACCCCCGCCCCTGGACATCGCGAAGACATCAGCCGAAGGAAGACATCAGTTCCGGCCCCACCCGATCAATTGGAGAAGCCATCGCCCCCTGGAAATTCCCCATACTGGACCCCCGAATATTCAACACCTGCAATAATCCCTTGTGAGACATCCCTGGATTGTGGTCATCGTCACCACTAAAAACTGAAGGACATCGACACCTGACGAACCCCCACGAATCGCGAAGGAAAAGAAAAGACCGTCACTCGTGCATTAGCTGCCCCGTGAGTCGCCACGTGCCTCGAAAGTAAGTAGTGAATACAGTAAAATTCGCCCGGAAGTTATTTGGCGGATAAAAAGAGGATTTTTGACACATCAAGCTCATCCCAGCTCTAGTATTAGTGCCCAGGAAACCCCGAGGTGGAAAGGAGGTTCTCCAGGAAAACGCCCTGGTATTTTGAAGGAGTGCAAGGCGCCAGTGGAATTCCCACGTGTTCGCCAGAGTGAAGTTCCTTCGTGAGTACGAGTTACCCCCCTCATTTTCCCTCTTGTCCCCACAATATTACCCTTCATACCCCCCAACGGTGAGCGCACACATTTCTTTTACTCCCTCAGTAAATTATCCGATTTAGTTATCTCTTTCGATTACTTCCCTCGACACAACTAGCTTCTCCCCTTTTATCTACATTAGAGTCATCCCCTTTTTACGTGTACAAAAGTTGCCTGGCCTCCCCCACTCCCCTAGATCTCAAATAAAGGCCTTTTTGACGTCTTCTGACGATCTATCAGTTGTAAAGTTCGGAGAATATATTTCATGATTAAAACTTAACCTCTTATTTGCCCTTTTCTTTCAATTACCCTCTCATCATTTTAAGAGATAATAATAATTGAAATTAGGAAAAGGTCACACTGAATAGCTCATTCTCCCAGAGATCAGGCTGAGTCTTGCCGCGAGCAGCAAGATTCCTCATTGCCTCAAGTTCAGTAATCGCTAGTACAACAGGTTGTATAGTCCAATTGATTGACTTTAAATTAAAACCGTTCAAACTGAGTGTATAACCCTCAAAATTTGACATTAGGAATCATACATGGGTGGTGCAACTTCAGACCTGAGATCAATGATTCTTTCTGAGGGTTAAATGTAATTTTCAATGCCTATTTCCTGAATTTTTTGTAAATTATCCCGTGTTTCAATTACAGAAAACTGTCCGTCAATTTACAAAGCTCAATTTCCTCATTTCTTCAAATTTTATTTCAGTCCAATTGGCGTTAGTTTTTTATTGAATTTACAATTTAACGGTTTTACGTCTTTTTGGGAAGTTTATTTTTTTTCTCCAAAACTAGAAGGCCTAGTGAAATTTAGTCGACGGATTCAGAATCTACGGACTTTAATCTTTCTAACGCGGGTAATTTCATCTCTGGGAGAGCCAGGGTCGAAATTTTGTCGGACTGTGATCTTGATACAAATTAAAAAATCGAAATCAGAAGTTTTGACGAAAACACTTGAGGCTCGTCATTAAGTTGTACTTTATAGCGTGGGACTATTCACATCCGTAATCAAGGTGCCAGTCATGACTACAATCGATGTGTTAGCGACACCTAGTCCTGTAACACGTGACCCCGAAGGATTCCGAATTTATGCGAATCCAACGAAGTCACTAGACGAGAAGAAGTGGAACGACACGGAGAGAGTCGTTACGATTACGGAAGAGCTCAAGTCGTACGGATTTAGATATAGAATAGAAAAAGTGCGGCTGGTCACTTAAAGCGCCCAGAGTCACCTAAAACATACGATCTTTTGTAACTTCCGCCTTAGTTTCGGTCAGTCACACAGCCGCAGCCCTGTGTTTCTCACTAGGCTAATAAGGCTGGTGACAGCCGCTTGTTGTAAGTCCTCTGGTTTCAGGAAAGCCTGGCCCCAGATTTTATAGCGACGGAGTGCTAATAGGGGGCATTCACATAAAATGTGGATGACGCCCTCCTTATCGCCTCCGCACAGTCTGCAGTCTTCTTGTTCTGCAAGTTTCATCTTGAACAGATGAGCTCTGAGAGCTGTATGACCCGTAAGGAGCCCTACTGCTACCCTCAGATCCCCTCTGTGCAACTCCAGAAGCTTTCTGGTCCTAACTCTTAGTTGCCCTCTCATAAGCAGTTTCGCTTGTCTGCAGGTCGCAACTTTCTCCCAACGCCTGACATGATCCCGCTGGAAATGATCTTTAATAAGAGTTTTTCCCACTGCGAAGGGCATGCCAAGCAGGCCGTGTGAGGGCACACTTTCTGTACCCTCCTTGGCCAGCTTATCTGCCTCTTCATTACCCAGAATCCCATGGTGACCTGGCACCCAGGTTACGGTGACCCGGTTGTTTTTACCCAGTGTGTCCAATGCCTGCATGCATTCCCACACCACCTGTGACTCTGTAGTGGGTTTTTCCAGGGCGTGTATCGCCGCCTGGCTGTCACTGCAGATGAATATTTTCATCTTTTTTGTGTCTCTCGCGTTCAGATACTCTGCACACTTAAGTATGCCCAGCATCTCTGCTTGAAAGACGGTTGAATGATGGCCCAGCGGAAAACTCTCTCCGAAGCCATCTTTCAGACGGTAGATGCCTGCCCCAAAACTTTCATTGAAGCCAGAGCCGTCCGTAAACCAGTAGTCCTCTCTTGGTCCTGGTTTACGTTTCGAGTCTAGCCACTCCTGTCTGGGTGGTATACTCGTTCTGAAAGTTTTCCTGATCTGATACTTCCTAGGAATCCTATCCGTCTTACCTATGAAGGGTCGATCATTGATTAGGCTAAGCCTTGTATGGCCTTGGCCCGTCATCTTCCATTCTAGTTGGCACCTTAGTCTATATGCAGTTGTGGTAGCACAACTCACAACCCTAAGGTCGAGGGGTGGGATACTGAGTGCTATTTCTAGCGCCTCAGTAGGTGTCGATTTCATGGCTCCTGTTGCAGCCCTCAGGAAGGTTCCCTGTAGGCTTTTCAACAGGTTCCTTGTTTCCGTCTTACTCACCCTCGGCCACCAGACGACCGCAGCGTATAACAGTCTCGGAAGTAGAACTATTTGGTAGAGCCAGAGCATCATTTTAGGATTGAGTCCCCATGTCCTGCCCACAGCTCTCCTGCATGCCCACATAGAGGCAAACACTTTATTTCTCTGAGTACAGATATGTTCTTTCCAGCTGAGTTTATTATCCAGGAGGACACCCAGATATTTCACTCTGCTGGTGTAGTTAATCTCCGAGCCATTTAGCTTCAGAGGTTGGATCTTTTCCAGTTTATAATTTCTGGTGAAAACCAGGATTGTTGTTTTGGCTGGATTTACCGATAGGCCAGTTACCCTGCACCAGTCCTCAATGATATTGAAGGCTGTTGCCATCAGGTCCCTTAGCACCCTCAGAAATCCGCCTTTCACAACAACTGCCACATCATCGGCGAAACCGATGACGTGGAAGCCGGCCTCACTTAGTTGATTTAGAAGTCCATCTACAACCAGGTTCCATAGCAGGGGCGAGAGAACTCCCCCCTGCGGACAGCCCCTAGTCGGACGTCCCTCCACACATGCCCTCCCATGTCCTGCCGACAGTCTTCTGCTTTTCAGCATGTTTTGTGTCCAAGCAATGATAGTCTTGGACACCTGTCGTTCTTCCATGGCTTTTTCTATAGCCGGATTCGAAGTGCTATCAAAAGCCCCCTCAATATCCAGAAAGGCGCCTATGGCAAAACCCTTGACCGCCAGTTGTCCCTCAATCAGTCCCACCAGGTGATGTAAGGCGGTATCTGTTGATCTTCCCTCTCTGTATGCATATTGACAGGGGGAGAGGGGTCTGTCAGCCAAGGGCCCGGCCTTGATGTGTCTATCCACCAGCCTCTCCAGGGTCTTCAGGATGAAGGATGTGAGGCTTATAGGACGGAAGTCTTTTGGTTTTATATAACCGGTTTTTCCCGGCTTGGGAATGAATACTATCCTAGTCTCATTCCACACACTAGGGACATGTTTCAGGGCTATACTAGCTCTGAGTATCTTGGTTAGGGGTCCCGTGATAGTCTCTATCCCTTCCTGTAATAGGGCTGGGTAGATCCCGTCTGGTCCCGGTGCCTTGAAGGGTTCAAAGGTTTTGATGGCCCACTTGACCCCCCAGGGCTGCACTACTTTATTTGCCAATGCCCAATCATGGGTTTCGTAGACATCCCTCTGATTTTGCATTGTTTCTTTATCTCTCTCCTGGGCCTGTATGAAGCCTGGAAAGTGGGTGTTCATTAGGAGTTTCAGAGTCTCTCCCATGGTTTCCGTGTGGCTGCCATCTGGTGCCTGTAGGCTCCCTAGATATGGAGTCTTGTTTGTTCCAAGGATTTTTGCCAGCCTAGAGGTCTCCGATTGACTCTCCACATTGCTTGTGAAAGCCCTCCAGCAGTCCTCTTTGGCTGCCTTTATTGCCTTGTTGTAATCTGCGAGCAAGCCTCTGTAAGTTTTCCATGCGTCTTCCTTACGGGGGCCCGCTCTCATGTTCTTAGCTTTGTTAAAAGCTTTTCTAGCTTTGCCCCTCAGCCCACCGAGCCTCTCTGACCACCAAGGAGTCTCAGTGGGCTGCCCTTTCGGGATAAGCTTGCAGTTTGTCTCGAAGGAGTCCATGATGGCCTGGTTTAGGGCAATCGAAGCCTCCTCCAGCTGCTTTTTGTTGTTAAATCTGAGGATGATATCCCTGAGATTGTCAGATAGACTCTCTCGGTAATTTCCCCAGTTTGTTCGTCTTGGGTTTCTCACCCATTCCGTTTCTTTCACTGTGTGGATGGACATTCTTATGGTTTGATGATCGGACGCTGAGAGGTCCTTTGAGACCCTCCAGTCCCCAATCATGTCTGCCACTCTATCCGTCCCCAGAGTGATATCTATGACCTCCTGTCGTCTCCGATCTATGAAGGTAGGTTCTGACCCCCTATTAAGGATGTTTAGACCGGCCCCCATTATGAATTCCTGGAGGCTTTCCCCCCTGCCGTTAATGCCGGTGCTCCCCCATGCTACATGGTGCGAGTTGGCATCACAACCTAGCAGGAGTTCAAGTCCCCTTTCCTTCACATGGTTGCATAGGTCCTTTACTTTTTTCGAAGGAGGTGGTTCAGCCGAGTCATAGGGCATGTAAACTGACCCTACAACCAGGCTCATTTCCTCGCCTTGTCCCAGGCCCAGATCCACTTGTGCCACAGCCAGGTCTCCCTCACTAGCCTGTGAACAGAAGAAAGAGTCTAGTCCTTTAATAACAATGCAAGATCTAATTTTCTCCTGAGTGTTTGCGTGATAGATTCTGCCACAACCACTGAGGCCCTTAATAGCATTGTCCACTATCCATGGTTCCTGGATCATTGCTATGACAGTCTGCATCCCAGCTAACAGCCTGACTAGAGTAGCCGAGGCTGCTTTGCTGTGGTGCAAATTTATCTGTACAATGTGCACCCGGGTTGCAGCCATAATGATGACTACTTTCCTGGTACCTCTATGTACCCTTCTTCTGACTTTCACCACGGTCTTTCGCAAGCAGCTTGACAGTAGCTTTTTGAATCCCGCAGTGCAGTCTGAAGTTGCAGGCTTTCAGAACAGAGAGTGATCGGTCGTCTATCAGCGCAACGAAGTGGGCACTTTTCGCGTCCCTACTCTCACTGCCCCGAGCGACAACCCACTCTCTGGCCTGCAGTCCTGCATTTTGTTTCTCAAGGAAGCACAGTGCTTCTTGAGCGGTTAGATCTGGGTCTTCCACGTGTAGTACAACCCTGTGCTTCTTGGGAAGCTCCGAGGCTGCGACCACACGTACAGTAAGTCCAGCTATTTTGTTTTCGGGGAAAAGGCTTTTCAGCCAATTTCCCGTTTCCTCATCAGTGCAGCACACCATTGCCACACCTTCTCTTTCCCAGACACCGTTGAAGGTGGGTGCTTTCACCCCGTCAGGTAACGCCAGAATGGCCCTCTTCAGGAGTTTCTTCACCTCCGTTACCTCTTCAGTGCCCAGTTTCTGATCCGGATATGACTCCGGCATAACTGCAAACTTGAATGAGCTCGTAGTGTTCTGAGCATATGTGCCCTGATCCTGCGTTCTCATTCTCTTTTCTTTCGGTCTGACTGAGGGGCTTGGCGTAGTACGCTCTGATGGAAGGCGTTTTATTGCCTTCCTCGTAGCCCCCTCCCCCCTTCCCTCATCGACCTTCGCTGCTGCATCCGTCAAGGTTGCAATCGCCCCCGAGGTTTGATGCAGCTTCGCTCTCTTGCGACGTCTTCTCTCGGCTCCACTCAGTCTGACCCGATTCACATCGGTACCAGACTGGTCAGCCTTGTCAGACTTCGTGTGTTCGCCATCGCTGGCCCCACCCGAAGTTGCTTTTTCAATATTAAGATTTTTTAAATTGGTTTCCATTTTAGTCCCACGAGTACCGCGGTTAAGCGTTTTCACCTGGTGCATTGCCGCGATTGCCCAGGGCTTGGCTTGTCTCGGGTGGGTTACACCCAAGACTACTCTCAGAGGTCGCCCAGGTTTCTGAGAGGCACCGTTAGCGACACAGCTCCCCCTGTGCCACGCATCCTTAGGCACGGTATGGCCGAGGCCATGGCTTACGCCGCTCACACACATGGATTGGGTGGACTCCTCTTAGCGACCGCGGGCAGCGATAGTCCTTAAGACCTCCACCGCCCGCGACCGAGCCCCCTCACTACGACAAAGTGGGAACCCAGTAGAGGGGGAAATAACGGATTTAGATATATCGGATCAACGCGTAGAATTATTATGACTTATCACGTTTGAGTTTAGTCGCCGGTTCGATAACATTCACTGCCGGTCACCAATTAATAAAATATTATTTCCTACTTATTACGAGACTATCATTTTGAGTTACGAATAATTAAACTATTCCATTATGATATAAAGGAAGTGTTGGCTTCAAGGATTTGTAACACGATAACCCGATCATCCTCACATGCTACCTATTTAAAGGACGTCGATCCAGCAAGGTAAAAGTAAAAAGCTCACAGAAGTGTAGTTACAATAAAATCGGTGCAGTTTGTATGTAATTAGAGAAGTGATTCTAATTACTGGAATCATACTATGATCTTTAGATTATAATAGCTTTTAGATTGAATCCTCCATAGTTCATGAAGGTCATAAAGTCTAGAAGATTGATAAGTGTAGTATGGATTGCAGGAAGCTAATACATAATGGTATTAATCAATATTTCCCCCGTAACATTAGACTTGGAGTCGATTTTTATGACTATATTCATAAAGTGTTGTTCTACACCCATACAAATTTTCGTATGGCTTTCACTTGATCCTTATAACCGTTAGGAATTTAGCTACTCGCACTTGAATGAGAGATCCATTTTGCTCAGAGTTCACTAATGCTTGTGATTTCAATGATTACCAATGCATCGTAATTACGGGCTGTAATCAGTAGAATGATTCGTAATCATTCATAATAATGAAATAACTTGCGATACTTATAATCAGTACAGCCGCATTATGGGTAAAGAGTTTAATCTAGACTTTGTACTCCAGTGGACTAAATTAACGACTGGAATTCTGTTCACATGGCCTCCAAATGTAAAAACAACACGACGTTCGGAGATTATTCAGAAAATGGGTTGGTGGATTTCCTTGATGTTCGCCGTAGCAAACACTCTCGCACTGGTCAGTACGACTTACAAGTACCGAAACAGTTTCATGAAATTCACTGAGTGCTTATATAAAGCATTATGTACGATCCTAGTTGTATTAGGGGCAATCATTGCGAAACATCATTAGCATCGGCTTCAGGTGAATATTAGTGTCATCACTGAAAAGTATGTCCCAATGAATGAATTAATTTGTTGGTCAAGCAATGATTTTAATGTGATATTCTATTCATTCGATAGTATTTGATGGAAGCGATGGAGACATTTGTGAAGAATGCCAATTCCCAACAACGAGAAAGACTAATGAAATACGTCAAGCGATTTGCTCCTTTTTACTTTCGATACAATTTGTTCGGTGTCGGTGCAACTATGGCTTATGTATTTTGTCTATTCATAATGGATCAGCCATTCCCTAATATAGCTGAATATCCTTTTCATGTTCATGAACATCCTGTTTATGATATGGTTTTCGTATTGGAAGCACTAAGGGGTGCCCAATGCTTTTGTTACGGCGTATTTATTGGTCCATTATGTGTATTCCTTTGGTATTGAACAATTCAGCTAGAATTTCTCATTGAAAAAATTGAGCACGTCACCTGTTCGCAAGAATTTGCAGAGTGTATCACTATACACCATCATATATTATGGTAATTAGTTTATTCCCTGATTCTAATATGTTGTCAAAAGAAATCGATGAACCGGCTCATTTTCTGAATCGTTGCTATTTACATGGTCCAAATCGAATTTGAGAGCGGAGAATCGCCATACATCCTGGTGGTTCAGATGAAAAGAGCATTAACGACAATCAGATCCACAACCATTAAAGCAGGTGGACACCATCAACGTTCTGGAAGCTCAACGAATTCCTCAGGGAACATCACAACTGGTAGTTTTGGCAACAGCTAGGGTCAACGCCCTCAATCATCAAGGATTCTCAAAGCCAGCAAGGATCCTCATTGACCAGGATTCTGAAGTATCACTGATTTCAGAACGCTTGATCAATCAATTGCGATTGGAACGAAAGTCATCATCACTGGTCATCATCGGCATTGGAGAAACATCATCGGGGAACCCACGTGGGGTTGTGAAACTCGCCTTACAACCGAGACATGACCCTGCTTTGCAGATCATTGTGGAGACTCACATCCTGAGCAAGTTGATGGCGGAAATACCGCCATTCACTTGCAACACATCAACCCCACTTCAACTAAGAGGACTACAATTGGCAGATCCTCAATTCTTGAGACCTGGGGCCATCGACCTCATCATTGGAGCTGACGCCTATGGGAAAATCATCGGAAAGAAAATCATCATGTTTGAGAAAACCGAACTTATTGCTCAGCAGACCATTTTTGGCTGGGTAGTATCGGGACCAGTTTGTTGTAACGACTGCGTCGCTAAATCATCCTTCAAAACATCAACGCCGACGGCGAATCAACAATTATTAGAACTCCTAAAAAAGTTCTGGCTCCAGGAGGAGCTACCGGATACATCATCAACAGTTGTCATGAGCAAAGCCGAAGGCGAATGCGAACAACACTTTATCGAGACTCATCAGAGGGATTCGTCGGGACGTTATGTCGTACGTCTCCCCTTTAAATCATCACCAGCCGCCTTGGGAGATACAGCATCAACGGCCAAGAAACGGCTATCTAAGCTATTGGGAAAATTATCGTCAGATCCAGTCACTCATACCCTCTATAAGAAATTCATCGAAGAGTACGAGGCCCTGGACCACATGCAGCGAGCACCTTCAACTTCAGAACCAAAGCAGGCATATTACTTGCCTCATCATGGAGTGCTTAAACCAGACAGCACGACCACAAAATTGAGAGTGGTGTTCGACGCATCGCATCGCAGCTCATCAGGAGTGTCACTTAACGACATACTCCATCCAGGACCGAAGCTACAAGTAGACAGCTCCGACGTTCTTATCTGGTTACGTCGTCATCGTTTAGTATTTGGTGCGGACATTGTGAAAATGTTCCGCCAGATTCGTGTTCATCGAGACGATTGGGATTATCAACGGATCTTCTGGAAAGACGACGAAGGAAAACTCATCGACTTTCAACTGACGACAGTCACATACGGCACCAGCTGCGCACCTTGGCTATCTCTGAGGGTGCTGAAGCAGTTGGCCATCGACGAAGGCCATCGATTCCCATTGGCCTTACCGACATTCATCAAGGGATGGTATGTTGACGACATATACGGAGGCGCGAGCAGAAGAGCATCTGGAAAACATAATCAAGCAGCTCATCGAACTTTGCATGGCGGGTGGAATGCCCCTGCAAAAATGGTGCAGCAATGCACCGCAAGCCCAAGAGCGACTCGGAATATCATCAGGATCAGCTCCAACCATCGAATTCGAGGAATCAACGGTGAAAGTGTTGGGACTATGCTGGCAGCCCCACACGGACACCTTCCACTACAAAGCAAAGACATTCACCGAGGACACCATCACCAAGCGCGTAACCTTGTCCGAGATTGCGCAAATCTACGATCCATTGGGACTCATCGCGCCGGTGATCGTCACGGCAAAGATACTCATCCAGGAATTATGGCTGCTCAAACTTAACTGGGACGATCCACTTCCAGATGACTACAAGGATCGCTGGAAATCATTCAGAGAGCAACTTCAACACTTGAGCAGCCTATCAATACCACGTTGGCTACATCTATCGCCCGGTACATCGGAAATTCAACTTCATGGATTTGCGGACGCATCAAATCTGGCAATGGGCGCATCGGTCTATCTCCGTACATCCGCAGCGACATCGGGAAC
This sequence comes from Diachasma alloeum, assembly GCF_001412515.2. Taxonomy (NCBI): domain Eukaryota; kingdom Metazoa; phylum Arthropoda; class Insecta; order Hymenoptera; family Braconidae; genus Diachasma; species Diachasma alloeum. Next base: position 1,626,970 of record NW_021680361.1, read on the forward strand.
GTCTGTCACGTTGGTTTGTGCCAAGACCAAGGTGGCACCTCTCAAGATGAAGACCATTCCAAGACTGGAGCTCACGACAGCAGTCATGGTCACAGAACTCGTGGCTTATATCAAAAGGGCTTTGGAATTGGATAACATCGAGATTTATCTATGGAGCGACTCATCGGTAGCCATCACCTGGATCAACGGGGACCCTGCCCGTTGGAAGGATTTCGTACAGAACAGGGTTCTTAAGATACGAGATACCCTGCCCTCTGCAACTTGGAGACACATCAATGGGAAGGAGAATCCGGCGGACTGCGCATCAAGGGGTCTCACCCCGAAACAACTGGCGGAGCACCATCTATGGTGGACAGGGCCATCATGGCTTGTCCTGCCACCAGACCAATGGCTAGCATCATCAATGGACCTAGCATCATCAAAAGAGGTATCATCAGAAGCGGCACAGGAAGCGAGGCCGCCCATCATCAGCTCACATCCAGTGCAGATTGCCGAGGCAAATGCGCTAATCATCAGATACTCATCACTCACAAAGCTACTGCGGGTTACAGCCTGGGTAAACCGCGCAGCAAAACGCTTCAGAAGACAGCCGCTACCCGATTCTCCACAATTGGAACCAGAGGAACTCGAAGAGGCGAGACTGTTTTGGGTCAGATACACGCAGCAGCTCTACTTCGAGGCAGAAGTTAACACGCTGAGTATGGCAACGTTGACGCCATACCTGGATAACGACATCATGCGATTGGGCGGACGTCTAAGACGATCAACATTGGATCCGGAGGAGAAGAATCCAATCATTCTTCCCCGTCACTCGCCATTATCATCGCTCATCATCGCGGAGGCTCATCAACGGAGCTTCCATGGAGGAACTCAACTAACTTTGGCACACATCAGACAGAGGTACTGGATCATCGGGGGACGAGCTCCAGTACGCTCCCACATCATCAAATGCGTAATTTGCGCACGTCATCGAGCATTGAGGGCTCAACAGCTGATGGGACAGCTGCCAACACGACGAGTGACACCATCGAGGGTCTTTCTCCACTCAGGAGTAGACTTCGCAGGCCCAATCAACATCCTGAGATGGAGAGGATCAGGGGCAAGCAAGACAATGTACAAGGCTTACATCTGTCTGTTTGTATGTTTTGCTACTTCAGCAACACATCTGGAACTGGTAACGGACCTCACAGCGGAGGGATTCATCGCAGCGTACAAACGCTTCACATCGAGACGGGGCATCGTCTGTCCAGCGACAGGGGAGTCAACTTCATCGGGGCAGAAAGAGAACTTCAAAGGTTATTCGACCAGGCATCAAGCGAATCGGCAACTATCAGGGATCAGCTAGCATCCGATGGAACGCAATAGAAATTTAATCCTCCTCACTCGCCGCATATGGGAGGAAAGTGGGAGGCTGCAGTGAAATCAACGAAACATCATCTACGAAGGGTCATCGGAACCTCGACCTTGACGTACGAAGAATTTACGACTCTTCTGACGCAAGTCGAGGCCANGACCACTCTGCCCACTCACAAACGACCCGCAGGACACATCAGCTCTGACACCAGGACACTTCATCATAGGAGAAGCGCTCACGACAATTCCAGAGCCTTCACTTCAGCAGATCAACACAGCAAGACTGAACAGATGGCAAATCATCTCCCAGAGGCTTTCAGAATTTCTGGGAGCACTGGACACGAGAGTGCATTCATCGTTACCAGCAAATTTATCGGTGGAAGCAGCCAACGAACGAAGTAAAAATCGGTTCGTTGGTCCTCATCATTGACGAGCGGGAGCCACCAGCCAAGTGGCCTCTGGCTCGAGTCATTGCAATTCATCCGAGACAAGACATCTTGACCAGAGTTGTCACATTGAGGAAAGGCAACCAGGAGATTCAAAGGTCCATCCATAGGCTGGTGCCTTTGCCGATCAACGACGACCTTTTGGAAGGTCAACAGTGATACGTCATCATAATCATCAGCTATACATCGTCACCTGGAGGTGACGCAGGGCGGGCGGGATGTTGAAAATCATCCCTCAGTCGGGCTAAATGTCGAATTTTGCTCGCTCGGCAACCTTCGGGCATCAACGAACACGCACGAGGATGATCGTGCGTGTCGTATCTTTTAGTACGCCATCGAACTTCATCGAGTGAAAGTGCCGGAAAATTATCGCATCTATTATCGAACATTATCACTGCAAATCATCTTTTTGTTAATTTGTATACAGTCCACTCGGAAATCATCTATTTATTAAACTCTGTGTTGTGTAATTTTCAGTGCATAATTATTTATTTATTAAAGAAAACTCATCAAATTACCTCCGGCTAATCATCAACCCGTTAACCCGAATGTCACTTTTCCTCCCGACCACCCGGATCATCAAATCGTGATTGATTTCTAACATGTACTGATGAAGAATTCAATCCTCATTTCAATCCGCAGGACTCACGAAGAGGACATGGCTGCAGAAGAATCCCAAAAACTCTAAAAAGATCCGTTTGGTTGGTTATGTATTCAATATTTTAAAACGCACTTTCGATCTTAAATTTCAGGAAATTCCTATCTTAATTCAAGACTGATAATTTTTAGAATATAGTGATAACAGGCTGATTTCGATGGGAGTGTTCATAGCCGTGACTCGACAAAACTTGATGACTGTTACTCTTCTCTACTGTTCAATCTGGAATTTATAATATATTCTTATGTCGTTCTTGAATCAAGGTATATTGAAGAAACCATCAAGATCGGAAGGCCCACAATAGCATGGACAATTGCAGTCAACACAATATCCATTGCCTGTGGAGGAATTCATATAGTCGGGGTAACGATATAACATGGATTATTACTATTCCAGAATTGATGATTCTCTTTCTCGTAGAATGAATCAGTCATCAAAAAGGTTCAGTTTGCCTCAATCCAAATTTCATACGCCGGGGTACTCCTGTGTGTTGCATGGGCTGCGGAGAATTTGGCTACATCATTCAGGCATAAATGATTTAGGCATTTAACATTGTCATTGATCTTTTCCATGATTATTAAGAACGAAAGAGTTGGTTGGGCCTTATACCATTCTTCCTCGATTCAAAATTCAAAAACATTTAACAAGGACGCAATTTTTATGATGCAGAGAGGTCGAAACACGCCAAAAATAGCTATCTGTAGCTAAGGTAGGGAAAACTTTATGAGTTGAATGGAAATAAAATGTAGAAGTAGGCGATTGGGTGAATGTTTTTTTTGTTTCAGTACATGTCATCAATATACTCCTTCTTCACTACGTTACGTGTGTTGCTTCAAAAATTGGAGCACCACTGCTAGTATAATTTGATAACAATTATCTTTGTCATCACCTGATCATGCTAATGTTTTAATTATTTGTAATCAGACCTAGACGTACTCATGTTAGGTTATCTACGACAATACAAAATTAAATTGTTATGAATGATTAATGATATACATTATTGTTATGATTCTAAGTTTTCAAGAGAGACCTTACTTCTTAAACCTTCGATCTTTATTCCTGACTCTTCTCAATTTCGTGGCTCAACTGTTTTACGGTTATAACTCGACAGTTGTCTTATCTTCGAATTTTGAATTTTTTAAACTGCACTTGAGTTGATTCAATTAATGAATTTTTTAGTAATGATCGAAAAGTCAAATTTTGAACGTGGTCATCATCTTGAAAACTCTACGAGCCAGCACATTATTACGTAATAATCATCGTATAACATTTTTCGTCTTCACTTCTCAATTTCTATGATTTATTCTGTTCATTCTTCAAAAAGACGAGGACATCAATCGAATTTATGGGTATTCTTCTATTATTCGAAAAATTATATCGATTTTTACACTTACCGGAGAAATTTTTAATTTCTCCGGTGTTTTAAAATTTTTTTATTTCTTACCATCTACATTTTTTTCTCATTTCTAATCGTTAATATTGGATCATAAAATTCCACAATATTCATATGTCGCCCATCTTCAAAGAAAAAACCGTGATTCGATTTGGTCTCCGACCGTAGATTGAGTAAGACGTATTTTCGTGTTTACGTTCCGTATTGTTCCCTGCTGTGCACGTGTATTCAAGTTTAGTGAAACTTAATCGTAACTCGGTTTGAATGCATCGTTCATAGATTCTTTCATCTCAAAACTCAGAGCTGAGAGGAGGGAATAATCCTCTCTCCTCTCTGCCCTCCCCCCGGGATTGAATAAAGGCATCATTCTTATCAACCCAAAATGGTTTCACCTTCGGACGGCCTCCCAGAGGCCCACCCGGTTATCGTCAATATCAGTGTGACTGCATCCCAAAGTCAAGTTGGAACATGCTCGCAGCGTCTGGCAAGCGATTTTCACCCAGGCTACGACCCAGCCCTTTTGATAGATGCAATTCACGGTGTTCCTATCAAAGAGTACATGACATATATTGGCGACTACATAGGTCGACAAAATGTTTTGGGTATTTCAAGAACTGCTGGCAACTGTGTTTGTGTTTACGTGAAAACGACTGAAATTGTTGAGAATCTGATATCTACTCAAACAGTACTATCAATCAATCGAATTCAACTAAAAATTCGACCACTAGTCGCCAAATCGAAACGAGTAATTCTCTCTCATGCCTACCTATCCCTTCCATATGAAATTCTCGTGATGAAATTCAAGGAAATAGGGATAAAGACCGTCTTTCCAATAAAATTTATCAAGGCTGGATCAAAAACACCAGGGTGCGAACATGGGATGAGCTTCCAGAGGTAGGGCTACATTGATGCCGACAATTCGTACAAGCTTCCTAAGATCATTAAAATTAAATGGAACAACTTTGAATACATTGTATACGCTACCACCGACAGCCCAGCCTGCTTTAATTACAGGAAGGTTAGACACTATGCCAACCTCTGCCCAACGAAAAATCCCCGTGTATATCCCGAAGATCCACCACCACGAGTAGAAAACTCGATGGCTGAAGACAAAATGTTGTTGGAACATCAAACTGACTACCCGGCGACCGACCCTCCTCCAGTAATCTCCCCTTCAGATGTTGAATTTCTTCAACTGAATCCATCGCAAGAAGATAGTCAACAAAGCGACATGGAAACAGAAGCGTCCTCCTCCAAGCGCAGCCGCGCTGCAGAAAGGACTCTTTAAACGGAAGTGGAATCCTCCGACGCTGACAAAGAGCCCAAACGCATTCACTTAGAAAAGTCTCAGTCAGATCAGCCTCTGACCCCACCAACTGGCGATGTATCTGAAAAAGCAGATAATACCGTCTTCCTCAAACCAAAATATGTCAACAAGACCAACAAAAGTAGTAGAAACTCCAGTAAACAGAGTGTTTTGACGTTGGAGGCTATCATACCCTAGGTGGTATGATAGCTGCATTAAATTATAGAAAAAAAAGAACACAGTTCAAGGGAAAAAGCCTTTCGGCATAAAAAACCCAGATTTATTATCAATACACTAAGTTTGGAGGGTTCACAACGAATGGCGGTGACACACACGACGATTCACACACACACACATACATACAACACAATGTATTTCTTCGTTATTTCAGTTGTTTGTGACAACGGTTAGCACGTGTCCACACATATCAATATTAACCTACACTAAAACCTTAATAACGCAGGCTAATTTGGGGATTGATTGGCGCAATCGTTAGTTGCGTCTTTGGAAGCGTGGCTTGCGTGCCACGTGGACGCACGAAATCGTGTGATTTCGTGTCGTTGGTTAATCGTTCGTTCGATCGTTAATTTGTAGCCATTTGCTATCAAATTTCGTTTCACTAGTGCACTAGTTTGTTGTTTAATGATTTAAGTTGTTGAACCCGTTGGGTTCGTTTGTTTAAAGTCGGAATGACTCGATACGATTTAAGATCTTGTTAGAGCTCGATACACGCTTCAGTGTTGGTTTCTACTAACTGACGCCATAGAGTCCGTCGGCGTGCGACCACCCCGTCGAGCGAGAAGGTGCTGCCACCATTTACCGCCTACCCATAACCGTCAGCGTGGGCACATACCAGCGACAACGGCGCCCGTAAGGTGCCGCCGCCGCTTGTCGCCAGCATGTGAACGCGGCATCAGACCTTCGCAGGTGTTACGATGTAACACAGAGAAAAAACATACTCACCAAAAAGTTCATCCGCACTCACTCTCCCCGACTCCGAGCATATTTAACAGTAGCAGCGTTTGACAACTGCATTGATAACGAGACTTTCATCAAATTACTTCTGATNTGGGCACATACCAGCGACATCGGCGCCCGTAAGGTGCCGCCGCCGCTTGTCACCAGCATGTGAACGCGGCATCAGACCTTCGCAGGTGTTACGATGTAACACAGAGAAAAAACATACTCACCAAAAAGTTCATCCGCACTCACTCTCCCCGACTCCGAGCATATTTAACAGTAGCAGCGTTTGACAACTGCATTGATAACGAGACTTTCATCAAATTACTTCTGATCTGGCTCGAGACACGAGACATCGATAAAGTTAAGGAAATACACACCGACACCGTGGAGGAGCTCATCATATTTTTACTTTTCATAAACATATACATAGATGATAAGACAGTTCAATCCACCATATTGAATCTGGCTAATCGACTTGACGACAATTTCCAAGGAGCAGATTTTGATTCATCCTCTAGTTAGAGCTCCTACAAATCATCCGGTGAAAATGCAACCAAAACTTCTTGATTTTAATCTCATGTTTTGGAACGTTTGTGGTTTACCTAGGCACTATGAAGATGTTCTACTAGCCTCAAAAGAATACGATCTGATAATCTGTGTGGAAACCAAAATAAACTCGCTCGACACACGTTCTCTGAATTTCCCCAGATTTAAAATCCACCGCAATGACGATGATGTAAACACCGGAGCGACTGCCTTTATTTACAGAATTAATTTGAATATCAAAATCCTCGAAGACATCAAGGATCCCCACCCAGATGTTCAGCTCTCCGGGTACCAGATCACCAACCTCTCCGAGCCTCTTTCGATCATCTGCTGTTACAGAACTCCCGGTGCAACTCTTTCAGCTGATTATTGGAAAAAAATTACATCGACTACCCGAAAATATCATCGCTGCATACTAGTCGGCGATTTTAATGCTCACCACGTGTCGTGGAACTGTGAAAAAAGTGACTCTAATGGTGAAAAGTTTCTTGCGTGTTTATACCAAAGACATATTGAAAAATATTAGCCATAGAATTGAATTTTCCCTATTTGCAGATGATATAGCGCTCTACTGTTCATACAGTGGGTTAGAATTTCAAGTTCAATTCCTGGAGAACGCCATTGCCCAACTGTCTATTAATCTAAAAGAATTAGGCCTTGACTTAGCTCTAGAAAAAACTACGATGTTACAGTTTATCAACAAAAAGATTGAAAATGCAAAAGTCAAGATAAAATTTGATACTGTTATGCCCGAAAAGTGGAGCATAATTTCCCAATCATTCTGAAATATGGGCAAACGCAAGTAGCACATATTTCAGAATCAAAACATAGAGTTAAGAAATCATAAATTCATTGAGAATATACGTGCATTGTAAGACGCGGATATTCAAAATAAAAAGTAAGCCAGTGGAACATGCATCAGCATTTCCACTGGGCTCATTCGCATGGTGCTATCATAACACCATGCAGATATGAGGTAATGGCCAAGACGTCATGGCCTCTCGCTGAAATGAATACTCGAGAGACCATTGTCTCGGGCCCAGTAACTTGACGACAGTCTTTATCACTGTTCACCTGATACCTTCGGTATCAGACTGAACACATTCAACTATACTTCGCCAAATTGAGATTTCAATAAAGAGCATTATTTAGTATTTGTTCGTGAGTGCTACTTCCTGCAATATTACCGAACCTACCCGCTCGGGACGACAACAATACTGTTGAGATCTCTACCAGCCCTGTAGCAAAATTATTAGGAATTCATTTCGAGTCTGAGTTGCAATTTAAATATCAAATTAATAAAATCGAGGAAAAACCACTCAAAGCTTTAAATATTGTTAAATTTCTCAGAAGAACTTGGTGGGGGTCCGACCCATGTACTCTCATTATTCTTTACAAAAGTTTTATAAGGTCAATCTTTGACTACGGATTGTTTATATTGTGACGTGTTCTTTTCCGTCACAAATAGTAGTTCTTCATTCGACCGTTTCGCGTGTGGGTTACTAATTTAAAATCACCAGACGGGAAGTCACCGACCGACAGCGAGAGTCACGAGAGAGGTTTAGTATATTTTGTTAATTATTTTGTTTTGTATTTCTTCCTGTATTGTTTGAATCGAATCTGGCGCCGACATCGTGGGACTGAGGTGGCAACTTCTCCGGGAATCGTCGAGAGACTTCGGGACACTTCGAATTCGTGATGCGAGCCTCATGGGTCTTCGGATTGCCAGAGGTCGCCAGCTCTCGGGCAACTCTAGGGAAAACGTGACTTAGGAGTCCGACTGGTTCAATACGGAAGGGGGAGTGGAGGATTTCGCCAAAATCAGAAGGAGGTTGAGTTGGATTGTCTTTTGGGGACAGAATGGTCTGGAGAATAATTTGGAAGGATGTCAGAGGACGTTCGGATTTATTTGGTATTTTTGATAAGTTGTTTTGGAATAAATAACGTTGGACAAGTCACTCCGCATGCGCCGACGGACTTGGTTCGGCCACGTAAGCGACAGATTCTAGTTGTTTGGAAACTGATTGGAGGAGTGAATGGAACGAGCAGCCAATGAGCGTCGTTGCCGCGTTTTCACGGTGCAGCGTGGTGTCGCTGAGGAAACGAACCTCACTTTCCGTTTGGTGGTTTCACCATACATTGTGTTTGATCAATTTTTGGAGTCTTTATTGCGTCGATTTCGGAGTTTTGGGGAGCCTGAAGGCACTCTGGAAGGAGAAATAAACCTTTGGAGGAAGCACCGAATGGATTTGTCTGGAGGAAGGTCCCGANCAAGTCACTCCTCATGCGCCGACGGACTTGGTTCGGCCACGTAAGCGACAGATTCTAGTTGTTTGGAAACTGATTGGAGGAGTGAATGGAACGAGCAGCCAATGAGCGTCGTTGCCGCGTTTTCACGGTGCAGCGTGGTGTCGCTGAGGAAACGAACCTCACTTTCCGTTTGGTGGTTTCACCATACATTGTGTTTGATCAATTTTTGGAGTCTTTATTGCGTCGATTTCGGAGTTTTGGGGAGCCTGAAGGCACTCTGGAAGGAGAAATAAACCTTTGGAGGAAGCACCGAATGGATTTGTCTGGAGGAAGGTCCCGAGGACTCGGATTTAAAGAGTTTTTGGAGACGTTTTCCGGAGACACTGAGGTGGACTGCTGGGTGAGCGGGATGGCTACAACTCTGTATGACGCATCTGTGTGAATTTATTGTGAGTAGGACTCTGGCGAATTTTAGAGTTTTGAACAGATGTTTTGTGCCGTACGACTTTTAGAGTTTCGAAATAATTGCCAGATAGAGTCCTAATCACTCTGATCAGTAATTGATTAGTGGGTCTCTTTTGTCTCTCTTTCGTGCGTATTTGGAATTAACGTGTTTGATCATTCGATTTCGGTTGTCTCGCGACATTGATTTGTTTCGTAGAGTTTCGGGCTCTTGTGTTTCATGTCGTGAGTGAAAATTATTTTATGAATATGTTATTTTTGAAATGATACTTGGAAAATCGATTAATGTTGCGTTTGAGTGAATTTGTGTTGGACGAACACTCTCGCTCTCGGTTAATATTTAGTGAAAGACATTGAACGTAGGTTCTTTTGTGTCTCGTGTCCTTGCTCCGTTTCGCTGGCCCGTTGTCTTGGGTTTTCGTGTCGGTTTCGGACAGCCAGCTTTACTTGTCACGTGGACGAATTGTTGGGTTTCGATCGTTCAGTGTTGTTCAATCTACATGATTACTATTGACAATATTTTGATTCTGATTTTTATTTTTCGCTTTGACACTATTTGTTTCTGACTAATCTCTGTTTGGACTAAATTGACTGAGTATTTCACTTTCTTATTTTTCTATCAGAATCCTTTATTCCTTTGACAATTGTAGATTCCGTAACTATCGAAGCCTTATGATCGTTGATAGATCGAAATAACCAAAGGGAGTTTTCAAGAAATTAATTTGTTTTTTTTTATTGTATCGAGTCATCTAAGCCTGATTAAATAGTGTGATTTTTCCCCGCAATTTTGAGTTACATTCATTTATTTGGTCAATCCCTAGTTATACTTTAATCTAAGCTTCACCGGTGACCTTCACGCCGTTCTTCGGTCTGAGTTAGCAGGAGACCGTTTTGAAGCTTGGGATTATTCTGGAAATTCTGATTTTGGTTGTGTGGTTCGTTCCAGTGGTCGTTCTGGTAATAACGACCTGGCGCTCGACTTATTTATTGTTTCAGGGTTGTCGTGCGTCGAAGGGCTATGTAGTGGATCGAGGGTTCCGTGAACCTCAGGAAATTACGTCACAATATATATTCCCAATACCCAAATTCTGATAAATAAACTTGAGAAAATTCAAAACACCGCCATCCGCTTGGCTCTGGGGTACAGGTGCACTACCCCCACCAACGTCCTCGTTGGAGAATCACAACTCACTCTAAACAAGGACAGGGCCAAATTCCTCTGTAAAACGTACTTAATCAAAGCGCTTACGAACCATTCGACCTTAACATACCAAACAATACACAATTTATTTGAAACAAACCCTTTTCCAGCTCGAGCCAGGGACCGACTTGCCATAAAAAGTATAGAAGAAATCCTCCCTTTGAAGCAACAACTATACAGTGATAAAAATTTCCATATATTTCTTCACCCCTTTGAAGCTTTCATCCTGCCCATCAATCTAAATATCCATTTGGGTCGATTGGCTTAGGAGAAGCGGAACCCTAATACGTTTATCAACGAAGAACTGAACCAACATTTTCAGGATCACTGTCGCATCTACACCGATGGTAGTGAAAAAATCGAGAGAACAACTATGTAGGGGCTGCGTATGCAGAGTTGGACATGCGCGTATTTACTACCCTCGGTGTTCACATCTCTAGTTTCACCGCAGAATGCATTGCGCTCCTGCTTGCAATGCGACTTATAGTAGAAAATCCAGGTCGTAACTATGTCATACTGACGGACTTACTGAGTGCTTGCCAGGCTCTGAACTCTGGCAAGCTTGCAGTAAAAGCGAACCCTTATATTACTGAGATTAGAGAAAAATACCGAAACATAACTAGGGAGAAGGACTCACCAACTAAAATCTCATTTTTGTGGATTCCTTCTCACTGCGGAATTGAGGATAACGAACAGGCTGATGAACTGGCGGGAAAGCCCTGGTATAAAAATTGCAAACTCCTAAGGGAGGCAATAGGCAGCGTTAACCGCATCAGATCCAACCATTACCATCTTGGAGCCTCCTTGGAGACAGTAGGTAGGTAGGTAAGTAGTAGTAGTATCATAAATGATCCGTGCTGTCCTTGTGGATAAGAGTGTCAAGACTTTGACCACATATTGTGGCACTGTCCAATCTATGTTCAACAAAGAACGAAACTGTTAGATAATTTTAAACAATCTATCTGTTCTCTTCCCTACACCACCAAAACCTTTGCAGATGCAGCTGACCATAAATACATCGAAATAATTTGTAATCATTTAAAAGAATGTGAACTGAAGATATGATTGTAAAACTTAAAGAGAAATATCAAGCATTGTAAAATTATACGATAGTGTAAATAATTCAAAAAACATAATTGAGCACTTTAAACAACAGAAAAAAAAACGAGATTCCAAGTTTCCACCGACAGAAATGAAGAAAAACGAATTTTCTCCATTTCCTAGCCGATTATCCCTGTTTAAAAATTTTCAGTCTGCAATTCGTGATTTTTTTAAATTTATTGCCATTTATGGAATTCTATTCATTCTATCAAAAGACAAGGAAAGGAATCAAATTTATTCAACCCGACGGCCTGGCGCAGTGGGTAAGGTCGTTACTTCACGTGCGCAAGGTTCCGAGTTCAAATCTCGGTCGGGTAGAATGGTGAGATCTAACCATTTAAAGGCTTGATCATCATCGCAATATAATCAACTGAATCGAAGCAATGAAAATGACAATAAAAAAATCAGATTTATTGTTTTTTTTTCATGATTCGAAAAAAACCGATTTGCAAACTTTCTGGAGACAAAAAAATTATTTTTTTTGTTCTTCCCTCCCACTTTTTTTTGCATTTTTTAAATTTCATCTCGCTGGAATATTGACATCCTTTTAACACTTATTACCGCTGACATAAAAGAAGAAAAAATTCATCGTCTAATCGATTATTCCTTTTACATTTTTTTTCATATCATTTTTATAATAATCAGCTATAATACCCCAAGGCCTTCAAAATTATCGGATGTTCCCGAATGTTTTGTTGCATAGCAACGAGAGGGATCAGTTTTGCAGATTAAAATCCCAAACGTGTAGCACAAGGGATTTTACTGCAAAGCTGATCCCGATCGTTGATATGCAGGAAAACTTGAGGGAAATATCCGATGAATTTTGAAGGTCGAGTGGTATTCGGAGGACAATTTCTTCAATTCTGATCTTGGTCGATCAGGGTGCAGTGTTCGGGGTTACGGGACAAATTTCACCAAAATGTGAGGAATATCTGTCAAATTCGTAGAAAACAATTGACAGACTACAGGAAAATTATCAGTCTGATAATTGCCCTGCAGCCGGGGTAATTATCAGTGTGAAACGCGTCACGTGACTCCGAATACTGCACTGTGATTGGTCAAAATCAGAATTGAGGAAATTGTCATTGGAATTCGACCATAGGAATGAGAAATACCGATATTCTTCTACCATATGAAGGTAAAAACTGATTTTTTTAATTTTCAGGAATACCTGGGAAGATTGCTCTATTACCTGAATGAGATTTGCAATGACTTTTGTTTTGTGTCTGTATTTTGATCACAAAAAAACACTTTTTATTGATATTTAAAATGATTCCTTTTCATTCAATGTTGTAATTTGTTAATTCAGGAAGAATATGTGTGTATAATAAGAATACGAATGGATAGAATTGAATGAATCCCATTGTGGAAAAAAAATGGGGAAAAAATGAAATGAAATAAATGGTATAAATGAATATAGCGCCCGTTCGCTAGATTCAATTAATTCTATGGAAAAAGCAAGCCATTTGTTTTATCCTGTAATATCGGTGAATATTAATTGTCTCCAATTATCAAGAAATTTAGTTGCTTAAGTCCCTCTATTAGCCTTACAAACTATAGAATTACTCTGGAACATGAAAATAATGACGGAAAAAACGGGGGAGCAGTATTGACCGCTCAGCGGTACAGGCGAACTCTTCCCTAATTCCTGTTTTCCATCAATTGATTATGCATTGAAATTTTAGTTATTCATTCAATACAATAGAGAATTCAGAAAATTTACAAGTTCCTACAATATCGGAACTGTGGTGCCAATTGTGGATTTGAAGCTTCTTGATACATCATAAATAGAAATATATATATATATATATATAGAAAAATAGATTTTTTTATTTTATTGATGCTGATTGATCACGATCGATGTTTCTCTACAATTTCCTTCTTTGGTTCCATTGAAATGAGATGAAAGATGAAAAATGTTCATATTCGCTCACATTTTCAGATCATTGGTACTAATTAATTTAAAGAAAAAGAAAGGAATGAAAAATTTTAGCTATGATTATCGAAAATTGTTTGTCGATCTGTATTCTCACGTGATTTATGGGGAATTCTTTTCCATTTAACATTGTAACTTGTGAATTAAGGAAAAAAATATATAATAACAATAAGAATGGATAAAATTAAATTACTCTAGTTTTGAAGACGGAAATAGAAAGAAAATAAAATAAAATAACATAGTACAAATTAACCTAGCGACGGGCGCTGAGCGCCTGTTCGCTAGTATGGATTTTCACCATTCCAGGCTTAACGATTCTCTTTCTGGCAGAATGATCCAGTCGCTAAAAAGGTTCGGTTTGCCTCAATCGAATTTGCATATGCGTGGATACTTCTTTGATTGCATGGAAAGCAGGAAATTTGACCGCAGCAGTAAGTATGATTCAGATATAAATGATTTACGCATTGAACTTTGTCATTGAGCTTTTTCATGATTATTAAGGACGAGAGAGTTCGTTGGGCGTTGTACAACTCTTCCTCGATTCGAAATTCAAAGACATTCAACAAGGATGCAATTTTTATGATGCAGAGCTGTCAAAATCCGCCAAAAATAGCTATCGGTGGGTTGATGTCGAATTTATGCATGGAGTATTATGCAAAGATAGTGATCACGTTGGTTTAAATGGGAACAAAATGTGGAAGTAAGCAATTGAGTGAATGTTCTTTTTTTGTTTCTGTACATGTCCGTAATATACTCGATCTTCACTACACTACGTGTCTTGCTTCAGAAATTTGAGGACAACTAATAGTATAATTTGATAACAATTATCTTTGTAATCACTTAATCTTGCTAATACTGTATTTATTTGTAATTAGAGGTAGGCCTCTCCATGGGGTTTTCTGTGAACTGATAAAACGGATTGGTTATTGTTAACGAATGGATTTTGGTTGGAAATTAGTGTCTATTCGGTCTCACCAAATGTTCATTCGTTAATAGTTGACGAATCCCGTTTGGAATAAATGAATCATACTATCAGTGTGTGAATTCCTTTTAATGAATCGATTGTGATGAATTTATTCAATTGTCAATGATCTTTCATCCAGGAGTACAGCTTTTAGTTTTCTGTTTGAGGTACGCAACATAAAGCAAGTGAATAATACCTTTTTTTCAATAATATAACTTGGTGTAGTAATCACTGAGCCTTCTTTCTGACTCCTGTGAGCCTTAATTTCGTGGACCACATTTTTACGGTTATAACTCGAGAATTCATCATACGATCGGCAATATTTAATTAACTCGGTCGAAATAACATTTCAACAAATATTTCAAACTGTAATTGAATCGATTAAAACTATTAATTTTGGAATAATCATTGAATAGTTGTAACAATTAGATTGTCAATTATTTTTATTTGATTTTATTTTGATTCACAAAATAGAATGAGCTAGGCCTAATTCTCATAGGGAAGTCGAACTGCCCTTTCTTAGCATTTAATAAGGAAAACCGTTGCGCTAACTAGCTGGAAGATTGATGATTTTCCGAGATATTGAAATTTCGAGTTGAAGAGAAAACGTAGGAGAGGGGCCCGAAGGGGAAGAACATGACTGTCCTGAGCACAATCTCTTGGGGGCCCATCAGAGAGCACCCGGCAGCAGACTTGCTGGAGACCGAGGTAATTCCAAGCTCAAGTAGACTCTGGATAGATCTTGGAAATCATCCCCAAGGAATTAAATCATCGTGGGATAATCATGACAAATTTATTAATACAAAATTTTTCAAAATTCGATTCAATATAATCTGAGAAAAGAATAATATTTCAAGGTCCAGGGCCATTCAGTGGAGGTGTTGATTGACGTAGAGAGGCGTAATAATTCTCCTCCTAGCAAATTTTAGACGAAAAACTCCGCGTGGTCAGAGAGTATAGTAAAAATGCGTAGCAGTTATAATTGTTGAGTAGAGAAATTTGTGTGACTCTGATAAAGAGATTCGAGTGAAAACTCATCTCAACGTCACTAGCGCACACTCTTTGAATGGAATAATTTATCATAATTATAAAATATACAGATACTCATGTTCAACAGTCATCAAAAACGCTCACATGCGACATAGATTATTGACGCAAATTGAAAAATCGAAATCAGATCTTTAGATGAAAATATTCCAGGTTTGTTATTTAGTTGTACTTCATGACGTGCGAATATTTACATCCATAATCAGGATACCAGTCGCCACCGCAGTCGAAGGGAAGTTATAGTAAAATCCGTTTAGTCTGTAAGTAATCCATGACGTCATTGTAATCACTGACATCACATGATGATCTTCTTAGACTAACTTTTCTTGGAATTTCCCATGAGGCTGATGAGGGTCATAAGTTTCGTAAGGATGATGAATGGTGTAGAAATTGCGAAAGATTTAAAGATCATGGTATGAATCAATATTTATTCCATGACGTTGGTTCTTCATTTGGATCATTCATCTATTCTTATGATCAATATAACTTTTCATATAAATCTCATTTGATTCTTATGACCTCCATCAATTTGCAGCCTGTACCTGAATTGGGGATGCATCTTGCCCCACGATCCACTAATGCCTGTAATTTCAATGACTGGAAATACTTTCTAATCAGTGGGTGCAATCAATGGGCTGATTCTCAATCTCCGATGTATGGGGCCCATCTGTAACCAAACATATTACACACATACCTCTTGATCATTCCTTATGAATTGAAAATTATAAAACCGATACATAACTCAAGTAAAATGAGAAAAACAATCTTTCCCATATTGCGCGTGCAATTACATAATTCGGTGCTTTGTGAAGTTACATATTGAAATATGTAACTTCACAAAGCACCATTCATTCAGGCATAGTTCGATATGACATCCTAACCCCCTGCTTGTGCGGTCAATCATTCGTAATCATGAAATAGACTTCTGCGATACTTATAATCAGTGTAATCAGGCCCATCATTCCAATTCAGAAATAGCATCATTATGGAGAAGGAGCGGACACCAGAGTTTGTAATTCAGTGGACTAAGTTCACAACTGGGATTCTATTCACATGGCCGCCGAGTTTAAATACAACACGACAAATAAAGATTACTCTGAAAATTTGTTGGTGGATTTCCTTGATTGTCGCTGTAACGAACGCCATTCCAATGCTCACTACGGCGTACAAATACCGGACTAATTTCATGAAATTCACTGAAAGTTTATATGCAGCATTGTGTTTTATCCAAGTTGTGTCGGCGATGATCATTGCGAAATTTCATAATCATCGGTTTCAGGTGAGTACAGGTGTCAGGAGAAAAGTTAGTCCAATGAGGACGTTGCCTTGGTGGCATAGTAGTAATTCTCATTCGATATTCAATTTCTTCAATAGTGTTTAATTGAAGAGGTAAAGACATTCGTGAATAATGCAAACCCTCATGAACGAGAAGTACTAATGAATTACGTGAAGCGAGTCACTCCTTCTTACTTTCGATACAATATGTTGGGTGTCGGTACAATTTTGGCTTATGTGATTGGTCTTTTTATTTTGGATCACCCATTACCAAATATAGTTGAGTTTCCATTCTCTGTATACGATCATCCTGTTTATTATATGGTTCTCATAATGGAAATACTAGGAGGTGGCCAATGCGCCTGTACAGGCGCTTTCATTTGTCAATTATGTCTGCTTATTTGGTATGGAACAATTCAACTGACATTTCTCGCTGAAAAAGTTGAGGACGTCACCTGTTTGCAAGAACTCGCAGAGTGCATCTCCATACATCAACACATATTGTGGTAATTATTTTATTCTTGATTCCAACGCATTTTCAAAAGAAATAGATACACGGGCTCATTTTCAGTACGGTTGTTACTGATATCGAATAAATCAAATTTAAGTGTAGAAAACCACTTCTGATCCTGATAGCTCAGATGAAAAGAGCACTCGGCACGACAATGTCGGAATTGCATGACAATGTCGATAGCTGTGACTCTTTTTTACCACATAATTTTAAATCATCCGCTGTATAGCCAAATGGGTAAGATATCTACATATACGGAAAAGTAAATCCCGGGCTCGAACCTATGAATGATTTCTAGATCATTTTATCTAATCGAATAATGTGAAAACATCATTAGAAATGTCTAAAAAGAAGCGTCAGTGCTATGAATTCCCTATGTAGATACGCTTATCTGTTATTCAGGTGTCGACATATCAATCGGGTATATTTTACCGGCTATAGTTAACTCTTACCATCTCATGTGATGATACACTGATAATGTACTCGAAATAGTCATAATATCACCACCTTTAAGTTACGAAGGAAATAGTAATTTTTGTGTTTAAAATGGGTCCAGGGGGCCTATTCTCGAAATATTTCCGTGCGCGGAATCGACTCCGTTGACGGAACGCCTATATGATTCCTATAAGCAATTCGTCTACGAAGCCACTTCCGTGCACGGAAATATTTCGAGAATAGGCCCCCAGAGCCGTTGCTAATAACGCCTAGCCATGGATGCGTCGATAACCTCAACAAAAAATAAAAAAATAAATAAATCAGAAATTTATTTTATGTTCTCATGCTGTTCTTCCTGTAAGGTATATTAAGGAAACCATGATAATCGTGCGACACATGGTAGCTTGCATAATCGTACTAACTACGCTATCCATTGCATGTGGAGGAATTCATATAGTCAGGGTAAGAATATAATGTGGATGATGACCATTGCAGATTTAATGATTCTCTTTGCTATAGAATGAAACACTCTTTAGTAAAGTGCAAACAATTTCGATTCTAATTGCATATGCCTTAGAGCTCCTTTGTATTGCGTGGGCCGCCGAGAACTTGACCACTATAGTAAGTTATCATTCTGCAGTAATTAATTTACTCATTCAACTTTGACATTCATTTTTTGATGATTATTCAGAGCGCACGTATTGGTTTTGCGCTATACAACTCTTTGTTGATGCCAAATTCAAAGGCGTGGAGCAAAGATGCGATTTTCATGATGCAGAGGTGTCTAAATCCGCCAAAAATAAAGATCGCTGGGTTGATGTCCAATTTATCCATGGAGTATTATGCGAAGGTATAGCAAACTTTATTATTTGAATGACAAAATATGAGTAAGTGGACAATATGAGGAATCATTAATTTCTGTTCCAGTATATGTCAGCAGTATACTCATTCTTCACTACGCTGCGTATCTTACTTAAAAAATTTGAGGACAACTGATAGTATAACCCGACATGAATTCAATTGTCTTAATAAAGGTACTATGGCGGGGTCAAGGGGAATCTAAAAAAGGACAGAATTGAATGAGCATTGTTTGACAAATTATTCAATCCATTTGAAAGCCACATATGAAAAACTGCATGTACAGCGTAACAATGGAAATGATTTGAATGTTGTTATCAATATACGCGGTTGAATAAAAGTAGTTACCATAAGCCAGTTCTGGACCAAATGGTGGCGAGGGGGTGTGCGGGGGCAGGAGGCAGGAGGCAGCAGGCAGGAGGCAGCCGGCCGGCGGCAGGGGGAAGGGGGCCGCTGCGGCTGGAGTCGTGATGGTGGGGGAGTCGCTGTGGGTAAGGTTTTTTGCTAGTGAGTGGGGTTGCTCGGTGGTGGGGGGTGGGTTCAAGGTGTGCGTGGATTGGCTCAGCCGTAACACGCGGGAAATTTTGAATGAAATAGATGCGCTCATCATCATTCCTATGGAATTATCCCGTACTGAGGGAAGGTATTTTTTAAAAAAATATAGAATGCATATAGATTGTTTTTTATACATATATTTTTTTCTTTTTTTGTTACATTTTCATAACCTTCAATATTTATATCAATCATGTTTTCCTGGAGTGGGTTTCTTTGTTGTAGGGCTTACTACCCTCCAAGGTTTTGGATTTCTCGAACTCTTCGCGAAATGTAGCGGTGCGTCTCTGCGGCTGCTATTCTTTTAACCAACTGCTCTCCCGAGATTCTGAGTTCTGAGGTCGTTTATCCATTTTTTCCCATATAATTTCCTTAACGGTTGATTAATAAGTTCATCAATAAGAACAAAACCATAAATTGATTGAGGATAATTTCGGGTGATTCTTCCGTGTGGACCTCTGTGTTCTTGAAGAATTTGCAGAGGGGACAGTTTTTCTTCATTGGAGCATTGGAGGAATGATGGAGATGACATCTTCGACAATTCACGATATCTTCATCCTTTTGCATATTTTCCGGTAATTTATCCCAAACATTCTCAATACTATGTGCAGCGCACATGAGCAAAAAACTTTTTGGGAGAATCGCTATGTCTTGAGTGCTCATTCCATCAAGACTTTTCGAGTTACAGAACATTTCCAAAGATCGTTGCAAACGGTTGCCATGTTTCACAACATACCAGGTTCTCACATTTTTCGCATTTTCCAATGCACAAACGAATGGGTCCTCGTCATCGTCATCATTATGAGGATGCAAACATTTCGACAACTCAAGGTCCGATAATTTCGGACAATCTAAATCTTCTAAATCGATCACTGATTGTGAACTTCCAAGAATCCCTTCCAGCCACTGTTTCTTCTGTAATCCTTTCACATAGAGGTTAGCTGCGTCTTTGAGAACTTCTTCAGCAATCTGTGGAAGCTCAGAATATGGTGTGTCTCCGGTTTCCCAGCGCAAGCCATGGAAACTGTTGATTAGCCATGTGTTGGAACGTTTAGCTTTAGCTGACAAGTCATCCCATGAATATGGTGGTTTGAAGAGCACACATTCAACTCGCTCAAGGTCATCAATATATGCAACTGCCAGTTCTTTAACGATAAATTTATTATCATCACTCTGAAATCCTTGAACGTCCACAATCGCGTCCATCTTTACACTGTAACGTTCTGAGTACGACTGATCACTACGCTGAAAGTACTGCGTATTTTCTTCAAGAATTAGATTGCATCATTATGCGTCATATTTCTCAGAAGTGTTTACATTTTTGGAAGAAGTGCGCATATTTTTTTTGCGCAGTTTCAGGGACAGTGGTTCGGAGTGGGAGAAAATTGCGACATATTTCTGAGAAATGTTTACACTTTTAGAAGAAGTGCGCATATTTTTTCGCGCAGTTTTCAAGGACAGTGGTTCGGAGTGGGGGAAGATTGCGTCATAAGAGGTAATACTTCCCTCATTCCTTTTGGCATCAGTTTGCATCATGGATCACTTGAGTCCAAACGAAGTGAAATTGTTATGCGCACTTCCACCATTTTTGGTGGATTATAATGATATTGTTATTAGACATTATGGTGAAAATCCAACACAAACGGCGCAAGACTGTTTTCGTGATTTCCTGGATTTGAAAGAGAATTTGGCACTCATCAAGAGTTTACGAATTGGACCAAATAAAAAAGATCTCCAGTTGACAACTGACGAAATTCATTTGTTAAAGTCGATTTCGCCATATGTCTGTGAGTACGACGATATTGTTATCAATCACTACGGTAACAATCCCCCGCAAACATCATGGGATTTTCTCCAAGATTTCCTAGATTTGGAAGGAAATTACAAAATTGTGAAATTACATCGAGACTCAAACATGGATGGGAGCGAGGAACAAACAGACTTGGTTGATAAAACCTCAGAGACTCCTCATTTTGCGCAACAACAACAACAACCACAAGATCAAGGACAAGAACAACAAAACCAAAATCTGGTAGAAGAGGCACTGGCCACCTCTTCCAAAATCAATACAAATACACCGGTGAAACGAACCAAAGATACTGCTGCTGAATCTGCGAAACGTAGCACCGCAGACAGTTCCAAGAATTGTTTTTTCCATACTCATATA
This sequence comes from Diachasma alloeum, assembly GCF_001412515.2. NCBI lineage: Eukaryota > Metazoa > Arthropoda > Insecta > Hymenoptera > Braconidae > Diachasma > Diachasma alloeum. The sequence goes on from NW_021680361.1 coordinate 1,648,394, forward strand.
GTATTCTTAAGCGATGTCAACAGTTCCGAGAATCTTTCAAGGCGACACCATAGTCAACACTTCCAAGAATCGTTCGAGGCGACAGCGTAGTAAACAGTTCCAAGAATTGTTTTTTTTTTTCATACTCACATAGCATCATTCTTGCGCGACGTCAACAGTTCTGAGAATTGTTTGAGGTAGTAAACAGTTCTAAGAATTGTTTTTCATGCTCACGCAGTATTCTTGTGCGACGCAAACAGTGCTGTGAATCACTCAAGGGGACAGCAACAAGTCCGAGAGTTGTTTTTTTTTATATTTCGAACCTCTATATAAACGCGTGATGGACTCTACTCGAGTTAGTTGACGCGCAACTTGCCAGTGTAAGAAAGCTTGCTGAAAAAACATTTAGTGTGAAAATATATCCGAACATTATGGATTCCAAGAAGTGTTTAGAAATTGTGGATCTACTCGAAGGAGCATACAGGAATCAACCTGTCATAAACTCTGAGAAGTGGATAAGAATGTGTGAAAATTACATCAAACTGTTTGGGAAGCTTTTGAAAAAGGACAGTTCTCAACTATCGATGTCAGATAAACGGCGAATCCAAACGATGCTGTCCTTTCTTCACAGCTATTGTGAGAAGTTCAAGAGAAAAGGACAACAACAACAACACCAGGGTGGACGACTTGGTGAGACATCAAGTGAAGATGAAAGTGCTAGAGTGATTTGGAAGGATCTGGAATCGGCCTTCAGGAGTCGAATGAAGACAGGTGTGATCATAAACCTAACTCACAAAGATCCTCAGTCCTTTCTTGAGGATGCAAAAGCTCTTGCTGTCATTCATTTGAAGGATGCTCTACGAGAACAGGGCAATATCAAAGCTAATGGAATTCTCACCTGTAAGTTCCAAGTCATGAAGTATGATGAAATTATTGAAGAAACGAAATATTTCAACACCAAAAATGAAATCATTCTGCCCACTACCAACATTGAGGAGTGGTTCAAAGATAATATCACAGAACCACTTCTAGCAAAAATTGAAGATTTTCAAGAAAAGGATTCTGGCTGGGAACTGATTGAGGTTATCAATCTTACAATGAATATTAACAGATATTCACCATTAGCAGCGGGTTCGAACACGTACATTCCATCGCCTCAATGCATACAAAGAAAAAAAGCCGTAGTCAATGTTAAAAACAGAGATGCATTTTGTTTTCTATGGGCGATCACAGCAGCGCTGCATCCGGTTACAACGCACGTTGATAGGCTGAGTTCATATCCTCATTACTCTTTGGCTACTCTACCAGATGGCGTCACGAAACTTCACTATACTGGACTGGAATTTCCAATGAAACTCAAGAATATTCCTAAATTCGAACGAATGAATGGTCTGTCGGTAAACGTATATGGAATTGATAATGATAAAGATATAGTTCCTTTACACTTAAGTAAAATCAAGTCAAGTTGGTCCAAGATTCATCTGTTATTGATCTGTGACGATGCTCAGATTGAACGTGACACTGAACCAATTTATCATTTCACTTGGATTAGAAATTTATCTCGACTTGTTGGATCACAATTATCTAAGAATCAACATCATTTGTTTTTTTGTGATCATTGTCTGAACCATTTTTCCACACTCAAATCATTTGAACGCCATGAGCCAGACTGTTTTGCAAACAATAAATATCGAATGGTATTGCCAGAAGAAGGAAAAAATATTTTGACTTTCAAAAATTATCAATTCAAAGAGATGGTCCCCTTCGCCATCTATGCAGATTTAGAATGCATTTTGGAGCCAAATAATTCTGAATCTTCATATGAGGAGCACATTCCTCATAGTGCAGCATTCTATCTCCAGTGTGCTTTCGATGATTCTCGCTCACGTTTCAAGATGAACCGTGGACCGGATTGTATTGAATGGTTCATAGATGAATTATATAGAATAGCTAATGAGGTTGATACTTGTTTGAAAATGAATGTACCAATGAAGCCTCTCACCCGTGAACAGGCTTGGGACTTCGATATTGCTCAAGTCTGTCACATCTGCGGTAAATCTTTCACCGAAACTGATGGAAAACATCACGATCATTGTCACTTCACAGGCAAATATCGTGGTCCAGCACACCCTCAATGTAATATTAATTATCAAAATTCTCATACCATTCCAGTAGTGTTTCATAACCTCACTGGATATGACTCACATTTTCTGATCAAGACTCTCGCCACAAAATTCCCAGGCCGCTTAAATTTATTGCCTATTAATAAAGAAAAATATATCTCTTTTACCAAATATTTTGATGAGACAATTGTTAATTTGCGTTTCATCGATTCCTTCCGATTTATGGCGAGTAGTTTGGAAAAATTAGCATCATATCTCGGCGATCAGGATAAATCCATTACTCGAAATTACTGCAACGATGATGAAGAGAAATTCAAACTTTTAACGAGGAAGGGAGTTTTTCCTTATGAGTATATTAACTCTTGGGAAAAACTCAATGACACTCAGTTGCCTCCAATCACCGATTTCTATTCCAAATTGAATGATGAGAGTGTCTCTGCTGAAGATTATGCTCACGCTCAGAAAGTTTGGGATACTTTTAATATTACATCTTTGGGTGAATATTCCGATCTTTATCTGACAACAGATGTCATCCTTCTAGCTGATATTTTCCAAAATTTCCGAAGTACTTGTTCTTCCGTATATGAACTTGACCCCCTACACTATTTTACAGCACCAGGATTAGCATTTGATGCTATGTTGAAATGCACTGGTGTTAAACTTGAGCTTCTTACAGATGTTGAAATGCATTTGTTCATTGAGAAAGGAATTCGAGGTGGACTAGCTCAATGCTCAAATCGTTATGCTCATGCCAACAATAGGTATATGAAAGAGGAATTCAACCCTATGGAAGAGACCTCCTATCTAATGTATTTTGATGTGAACAACTTGTATGGTGCAGCCATGTCGCAATACTTACCATACGGATCATTCAAGTGGATTGATCCATCAATTATCGATGTGTATACAATTCCCGATAATTCCAACAAAGGGTATATCCTTGAGGTCGACTTGGAGTATCTCAAGGAGCTCTTTGAGGCTCACAAAGATTTACCACTTTGTCCAGAACATATCATTCCCCCGAATAAAAAAATGCAGAAATTAATCACAACATTGCTTCCCAAAAATAATTATGTGATTCATCATCAGAATCTCAAACAATGTCTGAATTTAGGGTTAAAATTGACAAAAATCCACCGAGTACTGGAATTCAATCAAGCACCATGGCTGAAACCGTACATCGACATAAATACTGATTTGCGAAAAAAATCCAGGAATGAGTTTGAGAAGAATTTCTTCAAATTAATGAATAACTCAGTTTTCGGAAAAACTATTGAGAATGTAAGGAAACAAAAAGATGTCAAGCTAGTCACTAAATGGGAGGGGAGATGGGGAGCCAAAGTTCTCATTGCTCAACCCAACTTTCACAGTTCTACCATTTTTAACGATAATTTAGTGATTATTCAATTGGATCGCACAAAAATGTATTTCAATAAACCCATTTACGTTGGTTTCTCAATCCTGGATCTATCCAAAATATTCATCTATGATTTTCATTATGAGTGCATTAAGAAAGAATTCGGTAATGAGGCTAAACTTATGTACACCGACACAGACAGTCTTCTGTATGAATTTCAAGGACGTGATATTTATGAATATATGAAGGAAAATATTTCCAAATTCGACACATCAGATTATTCAGAAGATAATGCATTCGGGATGCCACTTGTGAATAAGAAAGTACTGGGACTTATGAAGGATGAATGCAATGGCAAAGTCATGAGTGAGTTCGTAGGATTGAGAGCAAAACTGTATACATTCAAAATTCACGGTGATGAGAGAGCAAAGAAGCGTGCTAAAGGAGTGAAAGGATCAGTATTGAAGAGGATTACGTTTGATGATTATAAAGACTGTCTAGATAATCATAATAATATTGTTAAGTCACAATATTTGATCAAGAGCGATAAACATGAAGTTAGGACTGTTGAGCAAAGGAAGTTAGCTTTAAGTTGGGAAGATGACAAGAGAATATTGTTACCAGACTCTTACGATACTATACCATATGGTTATTGTAAATAAAATAATCATAAACATTCCATAATAAAAAAAATGTATAAATCTCTGTAAATTATGTTTTTTATTTGCCACTGATTTAATTATAATTCATTCTTATTTATCCAAGTATTATGGGAATCATCGAAACCAAGCCACTTGACAAAGACTTCGTTCCCACGTCTTCGAAGTATCTTATCCACGAGGTAGACGTCAGGGTGTGTGACTTTCGTCAACTCCTCCTGGTAGAATCCACCCTCAATTGGTTCATCCTCATAGTCGATGAGTTTGTAGGTCACAGGATTAGTATTTACCACTTCACTAATCGTAAATATCTCAGTTGTCCAGTTGGGTGTATAACCTTTCTCGAAAACATTCTTGTACTTGCTGACGCGCACCTTATCTCCAACCTTGAATTTGATTCTCTTTGTGCGAGGTGCTTTGAGTTTTCCATAGACATGACGTAAGAGGTACTTCTCATGAGCCGCAGTGACATCTTTCGGTTTCATTCGAATTGTGCGATGTTTAGTATCATTATAGAACCCAACTAGATTCTTGATAATAGGAATCCACTTATATGTTCCTTGTAAGCTGAACTGTTTCCACATCTTCTCCTTTAGCGTACGATTAAATCGCTCACAGATTGATGCTTTGAGGTTGCTGAAGGTTGAGTACATAGTAATCCCATAATCCTTCATGAGCTTCCTGAAATCGCTGTTGTAGAATTCTTTGCCTCGATCTACATGCAATTTCTGAGGTATACGGCCTTGTTTCAGGATAGATTCCATAGCACTGGTCACATCCTTTCCATTCTTCGTCTTAATTGGCACAGCCCAAGCATACTTCGAGAAAATATCAATAATAGTCAGGAGATATTTGTGGCTTCCATTCTCACGAGCGTAGGCACTCATATCCACAAGATCTGCCTGCCATGTTTCATCCAATCCACGGACTTCAACACGTCGACGGGGATAATTCCGGCGCGCTGGTCTATGGAGCTCCTCCACTACTGTTGCCTTCGCGTTGTCCATTCTCCAATACAATTAGACGTCTATCCAAATGACTAATTATTTCAGAATTGCGTAGTGCCAAATTTTGGTTAGTCGCTTCTTCTTTCCTTATTCCGTCCAATTGCTCACTTATCAGTGAATATAAACCATTGACCATCACTCTGGTTTCATGTATAACCGATTCTTTCAGTGTTGTCAGTTCCTCGTTTACACGTTGAATGATCTCAGAATGATTGGTCAAACGTTCTTGTACTTCCTCCTCACTAACATCTCTTCGTTTCATGGTCTCTATGAAATTTGCTTGGAATGTATCAATCATCGTTTGAATTCCATCAAGTCTACCACCCATTGCTCCAGTCACAGTATATATGAGACGAAGCTCCTCCTTCAACATACTGCGCAATATCTTCAAAGATGTAGCATCATTCTCTTCTTTAGGATCCGCCAAATTACATAATCTCCGATGATCCATATCGTATTGTCCATCAAGCGTGACCTTGAATCCATCACCTGGAGGACCTCGGCTGCCAATGGTTCTCACAGCACCAGTACCCAACTGGCGTCCAAACACGTCGACACTCATGTTTTAAATGATGGAATTTTCTTGGCTACAGCTTAATAAATAATATTAGCTTCACGCAATTCCTCAATTATTGACATAATTTCATTGGTGTGACTCATATTTCCAGCTGACTGTGACGCCATGAGCAGTCGGAGTCTATCCACCAGCTCATTAGGATTGTCCCAGTACACATAATCCATTTTCCTGGGTTTCGCTGATGCGATCATATAATGAGGGAGGGCCATTCCAGTTTTCTTGGATTTGATGATATCTTCAATGATGCTATGATATTTCATCATAGTACTTGTTCGAAGAGCTCCATTTGGTTTATAGTACTTTCGGTACGCATTCGTACTTTGTATGATATTACCGTAGGTATGCTTATCAGTTTCAGTTATGAGACTCATGTTAGGTGATTTCTGAAAGATCAATTCGATTAAACCGGGTGTTAATGTGTATTTTTCACCCTTGAGTGTCATTGAATCGCCATGGAACGTGACCAAAGAGTCGCCAATCTTCATACCCTCTTGCAGCCGACGAACACCAAATTCCTTATCCAGATCGCTATCTTCGCGCTCTGTATTATAACGATTCAAATACATCTCGAGATGTTTCTGCGAGGCTGTAGGAGATTCCAGCTTAATTGATAAAATACGATCAGTTGGAGTCATGGCTTTTATTGGTGATATCTTCCTCATGGGGGTACTCGAATGTGCTTCTTCCATGCTGAATGGGAAATCTACCAGAGTTTTATATTCAGAATCATCATCATCATCCTCATCCTTCTTCATCCGTATAGGAGCACTAAATGTCTTCTCTTTCTTTATCTTATGTAAAGGTTCCTTCATTACCGATTGATCCACCAGTTTCTCGAGAGGAGTTATCACTGGTTTAAACACTTCACTCATAGCTCTTTCAGTGGTCTCCCTACCCAATTTTATCATTTTGTGTTTGCGGCGAATAGCATTACTCGCTTGAGTAATATTCCGCAAGATATCCGTCTCCTTTTTCAAATTGTCGCTCTGCATGTTGACACTTGTACAGTCACGCTACAACTGCTCTCAAATTCTCCAAATAGTGCATATTTATCTCTTCAAGAAACTGTCGAATCCTTTTCGATATCGACCCTCATCAATTTCACTGTCTTTATCAATTACCACGAAACTGTATTTGCCCTCATTCCAACACTTGGCACATAAGTCCTTGAACTCGGCAAATGACATATCGGTATTCACATGATCCTCATAGATGTGTCTCAAATTCATATCGTCTTGGCGGAAGAGGATCAGGAGATTGGTGTTGTCCCGCACCAGATGTTTAGGTACGTGAGCGTACGTCTGACAGAGATAGAAACTGTCAACATTTCTATGTCGTCCCATGCAGAAGAATGCTCGGACATTATCCTGTTTCTCGCAGGCAATATCATCGAAAATCATGATGGAATTTGGTCGAGCATCTTCAGGTTTGATGACTTCATCATGCTCACTAAAGGGAAAATATCCTACTCCCTTGATAGGGAAGAGCAGACGTTTGAGTAATTGGTATTTAGCCTGATTGAGAGATTTTGAGTACACATAGATATTCTCAAACCTCAAACCGTTAGGGTGCATTATGAGCGCTAGTAGAGCGTTTGTTTTTCCACAATTCGACGGTCCACAGATGACTGCACGCACACTATCTGGTAACAGAGGACCATGACGTTTCTCCCGAGTTTTCTGCCTTTGTAAGAACCCATCAAAATTTATTATCGGTAGCTTAGTCTTCTGCTCTTTGAAACGCATAGTTGATGACTGAACATGAATGACGGATGCCCATCATTTTTATGGGATCTCTCAGGGAACATATAAATACACGCGGTTCATCTCATCACTAGTCAGTCCTTCTATGACCATGAAGGTGTGCAAACGTAAGAGAGGACGTCAAGGTAAAGGATTAGTGAACAGTATCATCAACAAACTCCCTGTGGAATTGCATATCCCCGGATATCAGTATTGTGGTCCTGGGACAAAGCTACAGGAGCGATTGAAACGGGGTGACCCTGGCATTAATCCACTTGACGCTGCCTGCAAAGAACACGATATAGCCTATTCTAAAAATCGAGATAACCTCACTGCGCGACACGAAGCAGATAAAGTCCTCACGGAGAAAGCCTGGAAACGAGTCTTGTCGAAAGACGCAGGTCTTGGGGAAAAAGCTGCCGCTTGGGGTATAGCCAACACCATGAAAGCGAAAACCTCCCTAGGCATGGGGATAAAACCGAGCAAAGGAATCAAAAAGAAGAAGAGGAGGAAACGTAGTGGTGGTGGTGGATGTGGAAGAAAAAAGAAAGTAGCCCTACGGCAAATTTTACAAGCTGCCAAAACATCTATGCGTCCGGGAACCGATGCTATTAAAACAGCACTCGAAGGTGCACGCGCTGCAGTGAAAAAGATCGGTGGTAAAAAGCAAGTGCGATCACCTCGCGTTCTACCTGTACCTGCGAAAATCGGAGGTTTAATACCCTTCTTGATACCGCTGTTTGCAGGTTTGAGTGCCACCGGAGCTCTGGCTGGTGGTGCAGCAGGTGTTGCAAAAGCCATCAATGACGCGAATACAGCTAAGAAAGCTCTTCAGGAGAGTATGAGACACAATCAGACAATGGAGGCTGTTGCATTGGGCAAAGGATTATACTTGAAACCCTACAAGAAGGGCTTAGGTCTCCATTTAAAAAACGCATAAAGCTACCACACCGAGCTCTCACCGATACCGACTTGATGAAATATGTCAAGCTTATGGGAATCCCACATTTTCGTGGTGTATATATGAGGAACGAAATGCCCAAGTCAGGTCCATGGAAATACGAATCAAGCATTGTCAATCTTGATGATAAAGACGGGCCTGGAACGCATTGGGTTGCATACAAGAAACGGAAGCATGAAATTATCTATTTCGATAGTTTTGGTAATCTTCATCCACCTCAAGACCTGATGGATTATTTCGGTGTTGGTAGCATTATCAAATATAACCATGATCGGTATCAAGATTATGATACGGTGGTGTGTGGACATCTCTGCTTGAAATTTCTCAATGGAGAAATAATATAAAACCTCAATCCGCTACACCACGAGCATCAGTTAGATATCAACTGTGATGAGTGACTCTTTTACATTGACATTATCAGGCACCTCTTCGGTGTTGGAGGCTCATTACTTTCCTCCAATTGAATTATCACCATTGAAAAATCACACTCTAGGATTGGCTGAACTATTAACCTTCAATTCCATTCCCAATATTGACACCGGGAATAACAAGTTTTACGTGGCGGATGAAATTATTGAAATACCAACGGGAAGCTATGAAATCGAAGATATTGAGTATTTCTTGGTTGAGAAACTGGCCAAACACAACATAAATATCAGCCTTAAGCCCAACAATAACACTCTGAAGAGTATAATCAAATGCAGTCATCCGATAAATTTTGAACCAGAAGATTCGATTGGACGATTATTGGGTTTCACGCAAGGTATGCTCTCGCCCCATGTCAGTCATGAATCTGATTCGCCAGTAATGATTCTCAAGGTCAATTCACTACGAGTTGAGTGCAACATCACCACTGGAGCATACATCAATGAACAGCGAGTACACACTGTACATGAATTCTTCCCAACAGTTCCGCCAGGATATAAGATCATTGAAGTGCCATCGAACATCATTTACCTTCCAATCGCCGTACAAGCAATAGACCATCTCCAAGTGAGAATTGTTGATCAAGAAGGTCAATTGGTGAATTTCAGAGGAGAGGTTATAACAATTAGATTACACATTAAAGCCTAATATGGGCATTGTTTTCAACATCAAATCCGGAGGTCGTTATAAAAGTGAATCACCATTGCCACTTCCAAGCAGTCATCGACGAGCGCTCAAAGCGTTAACACCACAGAATCGAAAATTCCTAAGAAGTCTAGGACTCAAAGTCCTGAAGAAAGGAAAAACAAATTAGGGAGAAGAAAAATTCATAGTTTCCTCTGCTGTTGCATTGTCATCTACCACCGTAAGCCATGGAAGAGATCCTGAAAATTCAAAAGCCCATCGTCTTCGACGAATCAATCGCTCATTACGAGATTCATGCACATCAGCCTTTTGCATCGGCGACTTTCAATAATAATGATGAAATTCGCATCGCCGTCCAACATCAAGACTTGTGCCTGCTGCCAAGCAAAAGTTCATTGCATATACATGGACGCTTGACCAAAGCAGATGGAGGAGCTGTGACGCACACAAGATTAGTGAATTGCGCGGTTCTCCACTTATTCGAAGAAATTCGCTACGAATTAAACGCCATTGTCATTGACAGAAACAAGAATGTTGGTATCACAACACTGATGAAGAATTTCGTCTCACAAACTCCGAGTCAAGCTGCTCTTCTGGAGAATGCAGGTTGGATCCTTAAAGATGATGAATCAACAGTCACTGATGAGGATGGCTATTTTGATATTTCCATACCTTTGAGTATGTTATTGGGCTTTGCTGAGGACTATGGAAGAATCATTGTCAATGCGAAGCATGAACTCATTCTAACACGTGGGAACAGTGATGTGAATGCAGTCATCCAAGCACCGGCAGGAGCAGCTGCTGCTGAAGCATTCAGACTCTCACTGGATAAATTGGAGTGGATGATTCCCTACATTAAAGTAGCTGATTCCAAGAAAATCAATCTGCTGAACTACATTTCCAAGGACGCCCCGATTCCCATCAGTATTCGAGCCTGGGAGACGTATGAGTATCCCTTCCTACCGGCGACCTCTAAACATGTCTGGGTGGTGAAAAGTTCAACTCAATTAGAGAAACCTCGCTACGTCATTGTGGGATTCCAAACTGACCGCAAAAATCGAACCAATAAGAATGCGAGTCGTTTTGATCATTGTAATATCCGCGACATAAAGCTCTTTCTGAATTCTCAAAGTTACCCTTATGGTAATCTGAATCTTGATATCAGCCATAATCAATATGCGTTACTCTACAATATGTATACGAATTTCCAAAACTCTTACTATGGTAAAGAAGCTGAACCACTCTTGAGCAAGACAGAATTCCTCAGCTATGCTCCACTCATTNGAAGTTACCGTTATGGTAATCTGAATCTTGATATCAGCCATAATCAATATGCGTTACTCTACAATATGTATACGAATTTCCAAAACTCTTACTATGGTAAAGAAGCTGAACCACTCTTGAGCAAGACAGAATTCCTCAGCTATGCTCCACTCATTGTCATTGATTGTTCAAAGCAAAATGAGTACTTGAAGTCCGGACCAGTAGATATTCGTCTTGAATTCGAGGCTGATCGTCATTTCCCCCCTCAAACTGCAGCCTATTGCTTAATCTTACATGATCGTATAGTGGAGTATCACCCGATTAGTGGAGGAGTTAAAAATATGATGTAAAGAAGAAAAAAAAAACATTGTTTATATCGATTGTATACATATATTTTTANTAAAAAGTTTTTTTTCCATATAACAATGTGAATATGTTTTCATTTTATTTCAAAAAATATTCCTTATTTTTCTTGAATTTTCTGGACCCATAGGGATGAGGACGTTGTCTATCCTTCGCTTCACAGTGATGATGATGATGATGACGTTTCGCAGATGCAGCAGCAGTATCTTTGGTTCGTTTCACCGGTGTATTTGTATTGATTTTGGAAGAGCTGGCCAGTGCCTCTTCTACCAGATTTTGGTTTTGTTGTTCTTGTCCTTGATCTTGTGGTTGTTGTTGTTGTTGCGCAAAATGAGAGGAGTCTCTGAGGTTTTATCAACCAAGTCTGTTTGTTCCTCGCTCCCATCCATGTTTGAGTCTCGATGTAATTTCACAATTTTGTAATTTCCTTCCAAATCTAGGAAATCTTGGAGAAAATCCCATGATGTTTGCGGGGGATTGTTACCGTAGTGATTGATAACAATATCGTCGTACTCACAGACATATGGCGAAATCGACTTTAACAAATGAATTTCGTCAGTTGTCAACTGGAGATCTTTTTTATTTGGTCCAATTCGTAAACTCTTGATGAGTGCCAAATTCTCTTTCAAATCCAGGAAATCACGAAAACAGTCTTGCGCCGTTTGTGTTGGATTTTCACCATAATGTCTAATGACAATATCATTATAATCCACCAAAAATGGTGGAAGTGCGCATAACAATTTCACTTCGTTTGGACTCAAGTGATCCATGATGCAAACTGATGCCAAAAGGAATGAGGGAAGTATTACCTCTTATGACGCAATCTTCCCCCACTCCGAACCACTGTCCTTGAAAACTGCGCGAAAAAATATGCGCACTTCTTCTAAAAGTGTAAACATTTCTCAGAAATATGTCGCAATTTTCTCCCACTCCGAACCACTGTCCCTGAAACTGCGCAAAAAAAATATGCGCACTTCTTCTAAAAATGTAAACACTTCTGAGAAATATGACGCATAATGATGCAATCTAATTCTTGAAAAAAATACGCAGTACTTTCAGCGTAGTGATCAGTCGTACTCAGAACGTTACAGTGTAAAGATGGACGCGATTGTGGACGTTCAAGGATTTCAGAGTGATGATAATAAATTTATCGTTAAAGAACTGGCAGTTGCATATATTGATGACCTTGAGCGAGTTGAATGTGTGCTCTTCAAACCACCATATTCATGGGATGACTTGTCAGCTAAAGCTAAACGTTCCAACACATGGCTAATCAACAGTTTCCATGGCTTGCGCTGGGAAACCGGAGACACACCATATTCTGAGCTTCCACAGATTGCTGAAGAAGTTCTCAAAGACGCAGCTAACCTCTATGTGAAAGGATTACAGAAGAAACAGTGGCTGGAAGGGATTCTTGGAAGTTCACAATCAGTGATCGATTTAGAAGATTTAGATTGTCCGAAATTATCGGACCTTGAGTTGTCGAAATGTTTGCATCCTCATAATGATGACGATGACGAGGACCCATTCGTTTGTGCATTGGAAAATGTGAAAAATTTGAGAACCTGGTATGTTGTGAAACATGGCAACCGTTTGCAACGATCTTTGGAAATGTTCTGTAACTCGAAAAGTCTTGATGGAATGAGCACTCAAGACATAGCGATTCTCCCAAAAAGTTTTTTGCTCATGTGCGCTGCACATAGTATTGAGAATGTTTGGGATAAATTACCGGAAAATATGCAAAAGGATGAAGATATCGTGAATTGTCGAAGATGTCATCTCCATCATTCCTCCAATGCTCCAATGAAGAAAAACTGTCCCCTCTGCAAATTCTTCAAGAACACAGAGGTCCACACGGAAGAATCACCCGAAATTATCCTCAATCAATTTATGGTTTTGTTCTTATTGATGAACTTATTAATCAACCGTTAAGGAAATTATATGGGAAAAAATGGATAAACGACCTCAGAACTCAGAATCTCGGGAGAGCAGTTGGTTAAAAGAATAGCAGCCGCAGAGACGCACCGCTACATTTCGCGAAGAGTTCGAGAAATCCAAAACCTTGGAGGGTAGTAAGCCCTACAACAAAGAAACCCACTCCAGGAAAACATGATTGATATAAATATTAAAGGTTATGAAAATGTAAAAAAAAAAGAAAAAAATATATGTATAAACAATGCTTCCATTCGGAAGCAAAAACAATCTATATGCATTCTATATTTTTTTTAAAAATACCTTTCCTCAGTACGGGATAATTCCATAGGAATGATGATGAGCGCATCTATTTCATTCAAAATTTCCCGCGTGTTACGGCTGAGCCAATCCACGCACACCTTGAACCCACCCCCCACCACCGAGCAACCCCACTCACTAGCAAAAACCTTACCCACAGCGACTCCCCCACCATCACGACTCCAGCCGCAGCGGCCCCCTTCCCCCTGCCGCCGGCCGGCTGCCTCCTGCCTGCTGCCTCCTGCCTCCTGCCCCCGCACACCCCCTCGCCACCATTTGGTCCAGAACTGGCTTATGGTAACTACTAATAAAACATCACTAATTTTAGTGTTGTTCCTACGTTATCCCTCAAGAAATAATATATAAAAAGTACTGAACTTATCGTTATCCCATTCATTCGCGCGTATACCTAATAATGTCAAACCATTTCTATTGTTATGTTGTACATGTAATTTCTGATATTTTTCTCCCGGTGTAAGTTGATTGAATAATGTGCTGAAAACTTTTTGTTTAATTCATTGCTTTTGTGGATCCCAAGATAATACCCTTAAGACAACCGATGCATTTAATTTATATTTCACTTCACTTATCCTAATTTATTATAAATGACCGCTAGCGTCTACATCTGACTGTATCTGCAAGAGCGATCAATTGAATTTTTATGAAAGAGTGATTATACCCAATATTGTTGTGATGTTGATTTTTGACGAGTGTATAAAATCTATCGATGTTCTGTACTGGCATAGCGGTAAATATTTATTTATTTATTTATTTATTTATTTAGTTTATTGCTTTTGAGACTACCTTCATAGCAAGGGGGGGACAGGTGTTTACCATAATATGCATATAAAAGTAATAATTCAGATTATTTCGCTCCATATCTAGTAAAAATAAAAATAAAAAAATAAATAAAAAACTGCAATTTCACATTTATAAAATTCAGTGATATTAGCAAACCGCAGAGTTAGTGCATAAAGATAAATAAAAATAAAAATGGCAATTTAATAGCAGGAGCCTTAGCTTTACAATAACTATTTATATATATACAGAGCCCTAATAATTCTCCGGAGATTCACAATCAATAAATACTGTCAGTTCTTCCCTCGCGCAGCCATTTACAGTAAAAAGTACATGAATAATAATGCAACAAACATGACACAGTGGCACCAAAAAACATGGTTTAATATAGATTTAGAATTTCCTCCCTTCTAGCCATTGCTTCACACATGAAAATATATAAGGCTCTAGTGCTTTCCGAAGATTCACAGTCAACAAATAGAACTAGATTTTCAATTGTCCAGCCAGTCACGAAAAAGCTTCAGAGAAATTGTCCTCTAGGTTTATTGTACATAGAATATCTCAAGATCACATGATTGATGGTTTCGGGATCATTTGAATTACACAATGGTCAGGGTAGATTTGGATCGAGTTTATGGAATGTACCATTGACAAGTATTGAACGGGAGAATTTGTTAGCTAGCCTAACTTGAGCTTTAACTCTTTTATAAGAGGGCGGGGATCGATCTAGGAGCCATTTGGCTGGAGATAGAAGGGTTCTAGGGGGCAATCTGATTTGCAAAAAATTCGACTGCTCTGCTGCCAAAAGGTCCTGATTTATAAGATTTTTCTCTAGAGATTCAATAAGGACAGGCTCTATCATCTCCCAAGCTTCAGAGGATGGAGAGCACTTCAAGCTGCAAGCTGCAAAAAACTGATTCAACCAGTTGTATTTTTTCTCATAATTTCCACGTGAGATCAGATCAAAAAGCCTCAGGAGACACACTTTGGGCAATCTGCCATCATCCATTCCAAGAACCCTTCCAATCCAGCCAATTGTGAGTTTAACTACCTGCAATTTCAATTTTACTACACCTGCTTCCAGTCTCACAAGATAGTTTGGGGTGTTTAATGGGATCAACAGAACTTTTTTGAAGAAGCGTACTTGGGCAGCCTCAATCAAGTCATAATGATTTACGCCCCATACAGGAACCGCGTACAATAGAGTTGAGGTCAACATACTAACGTAAAGTTTCAGAACAGTGAGCCAGCAGTCAGCCGATGACCTAGCTAGAATAGAGCGTATAGCCCCAGAAGCACTTTTAGCCTTCTCAATAGCCTCCATTGCAGCAGTTAGACCTAAAGAGGAACTAGTCATGGGGACACCCAGATAGGTGTAAGAGGGAACAATTTCAATTTCATCACCTTTATAAATAAAACCTCCAAATAACATAGGGACACCATCTTGGGAGAGCAGTAAATATACGCATGGATATTTATACATTTTATGAAAATATACGTTATATGTAGAACATTCTTCATCCAACTAGATTGTTCATGGTGTTCCATTACTTGAAAGAAGCGTCCAAATTTTTCTTTCAGAATTTCTGCACCGGAGCGGTCCCACATAACAAAAAGTAGTATAACAAAACCGGTTTTGGCCCACCGCGACCTTGAGAAATGAGTCACGAGGGTCAACCGGTTGTAGCGGGGTGATTGTAAGGATCAACTGATCACGAAAATGGGGAATTATGGGCAGGATCATGTGGACCATGGAGGATCATTCAAGATTAGCGAGTAGCGTAAAGGCTACGAAAGTCAGAGAGGCGGATAAAAAGCATGAGTATCAAAAAGCCGTAGGTGGATGAGTTAATCATAAGATCAACCGAGGTGGATGTCAGAAGGAATTAAAGGTAAGCAAGTATCAGGTTTACTAAGGGTTAAATGAAGGTTGTTGTTTCCATGAGTATTTAACACAGAACAAATTCAACACATACCCAATTCAACGTACAGCAAACTTAATACATCACGAATTCAATGAGGCATGTACTTAAAACTTGTATAATAAATGATTTAATAAAAAATGATATAATATATGATTTCACTTGCTTCGTTATTGAAAATTTTTTCACATATAAATTTCTCCAAAATTCTGATGATCACAAAAGATTAACTTCTTCAAAAACACAATCGAATGCCACTTTCTAAATCAATTGCAGTTCAACATTCTCATGTAGGGCAATACAAATGGCTGGACATCGGGCCAAGCCCAACGCTGAGTTCCTCGATAATTGGCTGCAATCTTCGGTCGATGTTCCGCCAAACGTTGAAACATACCTTCGGGCCATCATAGACAACGACGTGCGTCCAACATTGACGTCGATTAACAGCCAACCATCGGTGAAACAAAGCCTTAAAATCGTTTATACATATTAGATCCAATAGTTTATAATCGATTTATAACCCTTCTGACCCATTCCAGTGAATCAAAACAGAAAAAAAATGAAATAAACAAAAAGGATTCAACCGCAAGTCCTTTTGATCTGTCGTCAAACGCGCTGTTCACTGAGCCATCTGAAATTTGTTATGGCGATAGATTTTTTGGGGTATACAGGGTGTCCCATTTGAAATAATTTGGTTCAATATCTCTTGTAAAAAGGGGGGACAGCAAAATTGTTCAAATACAAGTTATAGGGTTCAGAGGGGGAAATTTAGTGCTGATGGAATCCAGGCCCCCACTGTTCATGTTTCTATACTAAGAGCATAAAGTCAGTACTTTTACATGGCAACGATATTTTTCACCACTAGAAAAGTTGTTCGTCTCGCTCCGAAAAGTTCAATCATACCATATTTATGGATGAGGTCATCGTTTCCACGTAAATAATCGTACGAAAATCAAATTAACGGAAAATATTTTTATAAGACTATTTTACAAGTTCTAGTCTTCATGTAGGTATCACGAACCGTCATTGCAGAAGATGTTCGACGGTACCGCCATTAACAGCAAGGCACAACTCCAGCCGGCGTCTGAAACTTCGAACAACAGACCGGAGGACTTCAAATGGAATGTTCACGATTGCCTGTCTGATCCGTCTCTGTAAATCTGCTCGAGTTGTCTGTTGATTGGTGTCCATAACATCTTTCACGGAACCCCACAAACAAAAATCGAGTGGGGTAAGGTCAGGAGGTCGAGGTGGCCACTGGACAAAACCACGTCGACCGATCCAACGATTGGGGAAAACAATGTTTAGATGATCTCTCACAGATCGACTAGAGTGCGATAGTGCACCGTCTTGCTGGAACCATGCCCGCTGTCTAGTTGCTAAATGCATGTTATAATGATTTTTCTTTGGCCTCAACAAATACTCAATAAACCCTAACCCAAAATTCTCGATTATTCAAACACGGCCAACTCATTACCTTCGTTCTCGTAATCCGACAAGTCTGAAACGCCAAAAACCATAACGCTAAAACTGGACTCCAGGAACAATCAGCAGCTCATCCAATCCTTACTCCGTGTATTTAGGGCGCCAGCCGATTTTTAACAACGCGGAATCGACAAATCGCAAACGGAATCGTATTTTCTTAAAACTAAATACTGGTTGTCGCCAAAAATCCAATAACGACAAGGAACGTATCACAAACCATACGCAGAAATGTGGATTACGAGGGTACGGGATTTAGTCGGCTGCTCAGTGTACGGGTCGTGGAGAGAGGGGTGGATTCGTGGACGAGAACATCAATTAATAAAGCCAATCATCGATCGAGAAAGCAATAAACCAATGTCTTAAATTCTAAACGGGATAGGTAAGGTCGATATTGAATAATAAACATAATTGTACTGACGTGTTTTGCTATTGCCGAGATTAATACACAATCGTAAACTCTTGTAAATACAAAATTACATGGCTGTGACTCGAAATAATCCCAATTATTCTAAAAAGGTCCGTTAAAATCTAGAAGACTCGAAAATATATGAATAATAAAATTAAGCATGAAAGAGAAAGCGATCCCAATCCAAAGTTGATAGAAAGAAGCAAAAGTATTGTCCACGAGGGGAACACGAATCCGAGAGAGAGAGAGAGAGAGAGAGAGAGAGAGAGAGAGAGAGAGAGAGAGAGAGAGAGAGACAGAGAGAGAGAGNGAGAGAGAGAGAGAGAGAGAGAGAGAGAGAGAGAACGGATGAGGTAGCTACGCAGAATAAAGAGAGAGCTGACGAAAAAGGTTATAATTTTTCTTATTTTCGACGGTAATTAATCGAATTTCGAATTCTGGAGCGTCTTTGTAATAGTTTACATAATTCTTACGCCACTTGCATTAAAATCGGGGATCTCATCCACCGAAAAGGTAGCAAAATGAGCTAGGGAGCTTGAATCAGCCACGTGGCTGATTGACCGGAAGGGTGCATTTCTAACCCGGAAATGGAGGTTTTCTCCATGAAAATAGGTAGCTTACGGTCTCCAATGATTTCCAAAATAATAGGTAGCTTATTCATTACCGCAAGAGAGCTTAGATAATTTTATTGTTCTGGATTCCAACCGTAAAAGTAAAGATAACAGACAGATAGCGTCCCCATGCTCAACCGGAATCCAAAATTCAACGAACGCTAGAGAGCATTGAAACGCGTGAAAGGTAGCTTAAGAACAATTCAGGTAACCTAATTTTTCCTCCAAAACTCTTGTGAGTTGGAGAAATAAAAAAAAGAAATAGATAGCGTAGAATAATTACGTAAAGAGAGCGAGACAAGGTAACAAGCAAAAAAGGTGGCAGTGAAGTAGGTAGCGAGTGGCATCAATCGCCGTAGCGAGACGCATAAAGCATGAATTTTTGCACAAACGTTATGGTAGGTAGCATTATTAATATTTTGATTTATTCAGGTAGAATAATTATTAATTAGATAATTTCAGGTAGCTTCCAGGGAGCATTTGGGTTCGTTTGAAGGGTTTCCTCTCCTTCAAACCATGAGTATCGGTGTTGGCGTCAGTCCGAGAGGTAGCGACGCCATCCCGCGTGGTCCCATCGCTTTTCCGAAAAACCGCACTAATTCACTTTTAATCACCCCTAAATAAGTACACGGGTACTTACCATAGTCTGGAGCGTTGGATTCGACGGTAATTGGGTTGACTGGCCCCGATGATTACTTCAAAACTAATTTCCGTAAGGGAGCAACGCGGAGAGGTACCTCACACGTGGTCGTCCGGATGAACACTGTAATGGCGACCATCGCGTGTCCGCTCGGGCCTGTTGCACCGTGGTAGGGAGCCTGGGGGAGACTAGCCCCGTACGGTGCTGACTCGAGTGTTGAAGATGCGAACTATCGATTCCCGGGGTAATTGTGCGCGAAATATTTAAAGATTTAAACTTGAATTTTCCATATAATTGATTCTAATTACTTTAACTGAACAAAACTGTAGTTACTTGAACTCAACATGAAATTGAGATGGCTGAGCGGGTCTTCAGTCTATCTACGACCGGAATAAGGTAGCTTATCTACAGAGGGCACTCTCCGGAGAGGAATTAGGACTTTCCCAAAGAAAACTCGAACGCAAACGCAACTTAACTAAACTAAAAACCCAATGGCGATCCGTTTTGACGACTGGGAAATCGTCTCCACGGCCTTCCAACTGAAAGCCCTAACACTCTCGCTCAAGGGAGCGCAACATTTCAACTCAACCTATGCACTCACTCTATCGACAAACCAAAAGGGTTACTGGTAACACTAGGTAGCACATTATCTTGGCCAAATATTCCACGGTCCTGATCCTTAACCGAATTTACGTAGAAAAATCTCAAAAATACTTAACTTTTATATTAACAAAACTGACTCGAAAGTAATATCTGCAAAATATCTGGTTTATTTAATGAAGTTATTTAATGAGTATTATTCTAAAAATTTAGGGGATCGATTCACGCGATAGGTAACCAATTTAAGTAATTCTCCGAACTTAAGGTACCGCTAAAGTAGAGTTAAGGTAGCAGGTGGCTGTAATGTTCCGTATGGATTTTTTTTTTACGGCCTCGGAGTCCCTTTTTCGGGTCCCATTCGGCACTCTATCCAACCCTATGCATGCGGTTGTGGATTCTACACTGTACCGCATTCGCACTTGTATAGAACATAGAAGTAGCATGGGGAAACCACAGAAAACCCATGCCGGTACAGGCGGTTCCTCTATTAGCAACCTCCCGCTCGCTGGAGCCTTCCGTTGAAAAATTCGGTTCCACGGGGAATCGAACTCACAACCTTTCGCACATTAGATTTGCGTCTAATCCACTCGGCCACCGACGTCGTTCGTATAGATTGCTATTGCGAAGAAAAGGTAACGGTTTATAAATTTTTACTCTCTCTCTCTCTCTCTCGCTCTCTCGCTCTCTCGCTCTCTCGCTCTCTCTCTCTCTCTCTCTC
>NW_021680361.1:1671865-1680015 GCF_001412515.2 Diachasma alloeum
CTCTCTCTCTCTCTCTCTCTCTCTCTCTCTCTCTCTCTTTCTATCCATAGATACCCTGGAGTTCCGCATGTGACGAATTCGCCTGGAATTTCGTCACAACTTTTTCCATGAGAACTGGTAATTTATTCTGCAAGAATTGCAGGTACCTCATACCGTTAACAGTTCCATCAAAGAAATACGGTTCAACTACTTGACCGTCAATAATATCGCATCACACGTTTACATTCCACCGATGCTGGTGATCAACCTTTTCAGTCCAATGAGGGTTTTGAGCTCACCAATAGTGACAATTGTGACGATTTAAACAGCCGGTACTCTGGTATGTTGCTTCGTCACTCAAGACGACGTTTTGGAATAAATCTGGATCGTCAGTCAATCTTTCTAGAGCCCAACGACAGAAGTTGATGCAGTTCTCTATATTTTGTGGGGATAATGCTTGCCTCAACGTGACATGGTACGAATGATACCGACCAAATCTCAAGATTCTGTGGGCCGTGCTCCGTGGTACTCGCAAATCACGTTCAATACCCCGTAAACTAATGTGATGATTAATATGTATCATTGCTAAAACAGCAGTGCTGGGTGGATCATCAACATTGAAAACTTTCTGGCGTTGTCGTTTCCCAATTCTGCCCTGCCGACAATTCCGTTCGATTTGGCGCATGACTGCAGCAGAAGGATGTCGTCGTTGATATGGAAAGCGCTGTGGATACACTCATGTGACCCTTCGATACACTCCTCGATACTCACCTAATATGTGTAAAATGTCCACCCCTCACTAGCCGAATAAACCATTTTGAATGATACTATATGAACTCAATGATGGATATTTATCACTGACGGAAAATGAAGAATAACACCTAGCTCTTACAACGTCCCTTACCTACCTCCGTTATCTTTTGTTTACATGGTACATTGACGAGAGAGTAAATAAATAACATTCCAGCGTTTTTGTGCGGCAAGATGAATAATGACAGTCTGAATAATGACATTTCCCTTTCGTTTGATTTCCGTACAAATATTCACATGAAAACGATAACGTCATCGAAAAATATGGTATGGTTGAACTTTTCTTGACGAGACTGACAACTTTTGTAGGAGTGAAAAATATTGTTGCCATTTAAAAAAACTGACTTTATGCTCGTAGCATAGAAGCATAAGCAATGAGGGCCTAGGGTGTCCCATTTGGAACAGTACGGCTTAATGTCTCTCATAGGAAGAGGGAACAGTAAAATTGTTCAAATACAAGTTGTAGGGTCCGGAGGGGGAAACTTAGTACTGATGGAATTCATGCCCCCATTGCTTACGTTTCTATGCAACGAGCACAAGGTCAGTTTTTTTAAATGATAACAATATTTTTTACTTCTACAAAAGTGGTTCGTCTCGCCGAGAACAGTTCAACCATACCATATGTTTCGATGATGTCATCATTTTCACGTGAATAATCGTACGAAAATAAAACGAAAGGGAAATACCTTCATTCAGACTATCTTGCTGCACAAAACCGCTGGAATGTTATTTATTTACCATCTCGTCAATGCACCATGTAATCAAAAGATGACTGAGATAGGTAAGGGACGTTGTAAGAGCTAGGTGCCACAACAACACCCATAACATGTTGTGGTTGCAACATTCCATAGTGGGGGCTCTTTGAAACGTCACAATTGTTACTATTGGTCAGCTCAAAACCCTCACTGGACTGACAACATTGATCACTAGCATCGGTGGAATGTGAAAGTGTAATGCGGTATTGTTGACGGTCAAGTAGTTGGACCCGATTCTTTTGATGGAACTGTCAACGGCATGAGGTACCTGCAATTCGTGCGGAATGAATTACCAGTTCTCATGAAAAATGTGCGTTTAGCAACTAAACAGCGGGCATGGTTCCAGCAAGACCGTGCACCACCGCAGTTCACTCGATCTGTGAGAGATCATCTAAACATTACCTTCCCCAATCGTTGGATCGGTCGAGGTGATTTTGTCCAGTCGCCACCTCGATCTCCTGACCTTACCCCCCTCGATTTTTATTTGTGGGGTTACGTGAAAAATGTTATGTACACCAAGCGACTGAGAATTCCGGCGGATTTGCAGAGACGGATCAGACAAGCAATCGCGAACATTCTATCTGAAGTCCTCCGTTCTGTTGTTCGAAGTTTTCGACGCCGGCTGGGGTTGTGCCTTGCTGTTAATGGCGGTAACGTTGAACATCTTCTGTAGTTACTGCTCATGATACCTACGCGAAGACACATGTACATGATGTACATGTATGTGGAATGGAACCTATAACATAGTCTTAATAAAGATATTTACCGTTTATTTGATTTTCATACGATTATTCACATGAAAACTGTGACGTCATCGAAAAATATAGTATGGTTGAACTGTCCTCGGCGAGACGAACAACTTTTGTAGGGGTGAAAAATATTGTTGCCATTTAAAAAGACTGACTTTATGATCATAACATAGAAACATAAGCAATGGGGGCCTGGATTCCATCAGCACTGAGTTTCCCCTTCCGAACCCTACAACTTGTATTTGCACAATTTTGATGTTCCTTCCTTCTTACAAGAAATATTCAGCCGTACTGTTTCAAACGGGACACCGTGTATATTTCCGGAAAGCAATAATATTCGATCATATTTCCGGATACCCGGTAATTTCGAGTGCCTTACATTTTGAATGAAACGATTCATTATCCGTATAAAATTTTGACATGCTCATGACTATCAGTAATTAAGATGGCTCAAGCAAGGCTCATTGAGTTTTATTAGGTATAAATTATTCATACAAATTGAGGAATCGGAGTCCGAAATTTTGAGGAACATATTTATTTCTAGTCAGAAGGTTGTGCCTCGCAGCGTTTTGTTATTCACATCCATTGTCTGAGTGCCGCGCGGTATCATCAAAGAGTAGTTACTGTGAAATCACTGCAGTGTGTAAGTAATCAGTTAACTAATTGCAATCACTGAACTTACATGATGATTTTTTTAGAGTGAACCATCCTGGAATTCCTCATCAGAAATTTAAAAGGAGAGTCAAGCTACCCAAGTAAGTACTTGAACATCTTGAAACGGTGTCAGTTAGACATTTTTGCACCTATTCTGAAAGTGAGAATTGGATTATTGATAATTTATGGTAGATCATCAATTAAATTCATGAGGATCGTATTTCGTTTCTATAATCCGACCCAGATGTGGTAATTATGTTTCGATCCGGACGTTCTAAATGCCTAATACATAACACAACTCAGTTGATCAAACTAGCACTGAACATTAGGCAGACCCTTCGACTTTGATAAGGTATGCCGAGTCGAATTTTTAGTCGCTAATCAAATGGCTCCATCTGTTTTCTTTTCCTTCTTTGTAAAATAGAAGAAAGTTGATTGTTGCGCTTTTATGTTTTGTTACACAACTTCATACCTGTTAAATTTCCTTTTTATTGATTATTCTGAAGAACTGTCAACAAATACGCCCCTTGAATTCATTACGGATTATTAATAGTAACGGATTATTTAACTCCGTTAAATAGAATAATAGTTATAGATTATTTCAGATGTCTGATGAAAATTAATGTGTCCTAATTCGACAATCCTAGTGAGAAATTCACCGTTTATAATCAAGTTTTGAAATAAGTACTTCATAATTCGTCCAGTAAATCTGTCATAGTTCGATAGATATTCACACGATTGGTAATCGTATGTCTACTGTGCGCTGAGTTCTGTCTCATCGTTTGACGTTCAATGATGTTTCTGGACATGATATCCCTAGTGGAAAATCCAAAATTATAGCGTAACATACCTGATCAGTGTCTGATCAAGTCCTGACTAAAATTTCCACTCGTGATGTTGGAATAGTATACTGTCTATTATAACATGATCAATTCGGGTAAAATAGGTTTGTCTCTAATTTTCTTTTAAATGGAGAAAGCAAAACGTTGTCATCATTCTTCGGAGGATTCACTCTTTCCTTTCGGAATGTTTCCTTACGAATTGGTCAATTCATTTGTTATAATGACGTACCCTGTCGACGTGTATAATTTGCAGCTTGCCATGTGGTATTTTCTGAATTCTGGACAGTATAGAATTAACCCTTGAATGGTCGCGCTATGGGGAAATCGTAGCAGTTTTTCGATTTTTTTTGTCACATAAAAACCCCATAACGGAAAAATTTATGAAAACTTTTATTTCTATTGTCAACTAAATCGAACATATTTATAGTTTATTTTTGAACCACACTCGAACTAATTAATTATCAAAATCTTCTGAAAACTGGATTCGTCGGAAATTCAGGTCTTTCACCTCCAAAAAAAATTCAAAGAGAATGAGAATTTAGAGAGAAAAAAATCCCGCACCACCCAGCCGGGATTCGAACCTGAGTCTCCCAGTTACGCGCCGAGCACTCTCCCAACTATGCTACCGGGAACTATGGGAATCCTCTCTCCAAATTCGCAAGACAACACTACCTAACCACCTTTAGGCATTAAATCAATTCAGAGAGAATTAGAGAATGTAGAGAGAAAGAAATCCCGCACCGCCCGGCCGGGATTCGAACCCAAGTCTCCCAGTCAGGCGCCGGGCTAAATTTTGTATCTAATGAAATTGAATTATAGGATTATCCGTTTACTATTCTTATTTGCTATCCTCATTTCTTTTTCCTTGAAAGTTCAAAATTACCCGCGAACTACAATTAAACATTTTTTTCCGACCTTTTTTTTCACAAAAATTATAAAATATACGGAGCTGCGAATCGCCCACCATGCGACCAAAAACGTTCGGTGACGAGCTGCTACTACTCAAGAGTTAATATCAATTCAAATGACATGGGCTCAATCCCAATCTTTTTGTAACCTGAGATTTCCCTGTAATTCGCTTGGATGAGAAAAACCAAATTTTCTCACCAACTCGAAACGAAAATATAAATCTTTTTCTGTCAAACTTAGCTTTCATTTTATCACTTTTGAGAATCAACGTGTCTCGAACAAAAAATTGACATGCAAATCTCTAGCAATGACTTCATTGGCTCGCTGATTTGGCGTCGATCTTCTTAAGTAGACTCTTGACTATTCTTCCATTCTTATGGCTATTCTCATGACTATCATGACTGTTCTCACGGTTTTCAGTTGACCTTCACGATCTTTATGAGCCTTTCATAAACACCTTGAACATTTCGTCCCATTAGGCAGTAATCGTTTGTAATTTAATTGATTACAAATAAATGGCAAACACTCGATATAACCCATAAAATTTTGGAAACTCAATTATATTTCAGTTGAAGTATCATTATGGGTAAACAATCAACTCCAGAGTTTGTAATTCAGTGGACTAAATTCGCAACAGGGATTCTGTTCACGTGGCCACCAAGTTCAAAATCAACACGACTGACAGAAATTATTTTCAAAATATGTTGGTGTATTTCCTTTATATTGGCAGTAGCAAACGTTCTCCCACTGCTGAGTACGATGTACTACCAACGGAATAATTTCATGGAATTGACTGATTGCTTATCGACTGTACTCTGTTTCATGCAAGTTACGTTAAGATTGATTATAGCAAAAAATCATTATCATCGCTTTCAGGTGAGTATTGGTATCAGAAAGGGATCTTTCAATGAAATATTGCTGCTTCTGCATAATACTGATTCTAATTCAATATACGATTCATTCGGCAGTATTTAATTGAAGAGATGGAGACATTCGTGAAGAATGCAAGTCCCCACGAACGAGAAGTACTGACGACATACGTAAAGCGAGTTTCTCCTTGTTACTTCCTATACAATGTTGTCACTTTAGGTGCGACTGTGATTTATGTGATTGGTCCTTTCATAACGGATCAGCAATTACCGAATGCAGCTGAGTTCCCTTTTTCTGTGGATGAACATCCTGTTTATGATATTGTTTACCTACTTGAAGCAATAGCGGGTATCCAGTGCAGTTGTAGTTCCGCTTTTATTTGTCAAACGTGTCTACTACTTTGGTATGGAACGATTCAGCTGGACTTTCTCGCTGAAAAAATTGAGCACGTTACTAGCTCTCAAGAACTCGCAGAGTGCATTTCCGTGCATCAGCATATATTATGGTGATTAGTCAATTTTCTCATTCAACCACGCTTTTTAAACCAATATGTACACCGTCTCATTTTCTGAACGGTTACTCGTTACGCTCATATCGAATTTGAAAGCGAAGAATTCCAGTTGTTTCAAATAACTCAGGTGAAAGGCGCACTTGGTACGATACTGGGAAGAGTCGGGTTCACTTTATGACCGAGCTTTGGCATTTTTCTCTGTCAAATATTCGAATTTTAGCTGCCCAAGCAGCGTTATGTGCAACGCGGCCAAACATAGCCTCAATATACGCCGAGCATTGCGGCCCCCATTCAAGATCAGAGATCGGTCCAAAGTGTACAACCATAAGATGTTTCAGATGGCTCAGTCGACTGCGCGCCAGACTGTGGATCAGAAGGAATTCGGATCGAATCCCAGTAACGGCAGATTTTTCAACTGTTTAATTTCGTTATATTTCAATTATAGATGCGCGGCCATAATTCAGAACCAATATTTAACCATCAACGATGATATTTTCTTTTCATTGTTTTCAATAAATTAGGGATCTCAATGCGAGTAGAAATTTCGTCGGTTTATCATCGGCTACCGATGAGGTGTAACCGACATAGGAGCCGATTCCGTATAGGTTTCAACCTACAAGGAACTCATGAAAACGTCGCGCGATTACCTAAGAAGTTACAAGTAGGTTGTAACCCATTCAAAACTCACGTGAATATTGATTATTATTATTAACAATTTGTCAATGATGAATAACTCATTAACTGCTATGGGAAAGCATGTCCAATGATAAGAATCGATTTATACACGCAGAAAAAGAAAAAAAAATCACATTATCGGTGAGTGGTCACCCCTACAATTCAGAACCTTACTAGATATTACTTAACTTTGACGATCGTCTGTTGTGCTGGAATCCAAGTCCGCTATCCTGTGATTCTTGGGAATATAACATTTAGATATTCTAGATAATGTGAAGATTCGAAGTCTCTGATGACTGACATGCGATTTTACCCAATTATGATCTTTCGTAATTAATGAACCTTATTGCTGATCCTCGCGCCTCTTATTTCTGACCATTATTCCTGACCTTCATTCTTGACGCTGCTTTCCCATGGCAATTAATGAATCATTCATCATTGACAAATTGTTAATAATAATGAGGGTAATAAATAGTCCCGTGAATTTTTGATGGGTTACAATCTACTTGTTACTTGTGAGGTAATTGTGTGACGTTTTCATGAGCTCCTTGTAGGTCGAAACCTATGTGGAACCGATGACCATGTCAGTAGTAAGAGGGCATTATTGGCGAATTTCCCACGCTCCCTCCCCCCTTTTTCCGGGAAGTGCACGTGCACGTTCCCCCCTCCCCCCTCGGCGGCATGCCTTTGAAGAGGTCGTCGGCGCGCTGCGGGGCCCCCTGGGGTGCAGGGCCTCAAAGTTGGGGTCCGAGGGTCACAGGAAGTGGGTGGTGGGTGGAAAATGGCCGCCAGATAGAAAATGAGTGGCGGGTGGAAAGTGGGTGGTGGGTGGAAAAGGGGTGGCGGGTGGAAAGTGGGTGGAAAAGGGCTGGCGGGTAAATAGAAAAACTGTCGGACAGTATATATCGGACGGGTGTCGGGAGTCGGGCCCCTCTGCTGGTGGTCCAACCGNACCATCCAACTTATCGAAGCAAAAATGAAACATTTCATCAAATAATTGATAGAAATATCCCTCGTTCTGCTGAGGTATTGTACGACGGAGGTCATCCCTGGCCAGAAGGTAAATCTCCTCGAAATTGCTGCGTATGCGATAGTGGAGTTCTTCAGTAGCTGGCATCCTGTTGTATTCCATATAATGCATGGCAACACTTGTGATCGCCCGCACCAGAGACTCCTTGTATTGTTTGAGAGGCAATGAGTCCAAAAATTTTAACCACTGGTCGATCCATGCCGCTTAGTTTTTTAATGTTGTAATGCTCGGGCTCATCATAATGAGGGGTTGCCTTACATCAGCACGTACAAAAGCAACGCAGGGGTTATCGTAGCTGCGATGGAATCTCACTTTGACATCCCCAAATTGCTTAGCAGGTACATTGTGGACGGCTTTTGGGTGAAA
>NW_021680361.1:1680208-1681620 GCF_001412515.2 Diachasma alloeum
ATGAAATACCCCGCGAGCAGCCGCGTTTTATAGCGTTAGGTATGAGAGTGGGGCGCGCTTAATTCCCCCCACCATACACATAACCGGCCTATGCGCACAATACACTACCCCCACCGTAGGGAGTGCTGCGGCGTCGGCGTCACACATGACCCCCCTACTACCATGGATTTCATATGATGTATATACCCCCCACCTCTATCATGCTACCCGCACTCCTATCATATTGCCCCGACCGGTGTGAATTTTTTTCGAGTAACTTGGATTTATTTTTTGTCAGTCATTTGTGAAAATATATTTAGGACAGTAAGAATGAATAAAATTTGGAGAGATCACGACGTCGAACTGTTCGATAAATATCTCGCAGGTCGGTCGCCAAGTGAGAATTACAGGGAAAAACGAAAGCCTAGATTTCATCAGAAACGCATACGTGTATATGTTGATAAATACACGGAGGATGAAAAGTACATACCGCCGAAAAAACGAATGATCGTGGCGAAAAAAGAAAAATAAACAGGAAAAGAATAAACAATTCGAGATATGTAAACTGCGAGATCTTTGGAAGACATACTCACAACTTCATATTCTTCAAAATAGTCTTCAGTGACGAGTTTCCACCGTTTTTCGTACAGTGCTCCGTGTGATTTTTCATTTCGACAAAAAGAACAAAAGTTTGAAAATGGTCGGGTCAGTCATCACTGAAATGGAGAGAACCTACCGGATGGTAAGTTTTTATTTATATTTTGAATGATATTTTTTGTGAAAATTCTTGTTAGGTTGTTCCACATAATTTTCTAGTTCATAATTTTCTGGGTAATTTTCTAGAGTCCGATTCTCGTGCATTTTTTTGTGCGAAAGAAATTTTTTTGTTAAAAAATTTTCAAGGTCAAGTTTTTAGTTCAATATTTTCCAAAATGTTTGTATTTTTTTTTGTTTTCTAAACGGCTCTTATGGAGTTTACATGTATTTTCCATTCGGTTTTCGTCTCGTTTTTTTTCATTTTTTGAATTTTTCTATTCCGGTTTTCGTCCAATTTTTCAGCGTCGGAATTGTTTTTGAAAGAAATGTTTTGTGAAAGAAATTTTTGCACGTGTTTTCTATCGTTGAAATTTTCCGTGTTAGATTTTTTCTTTTTTTGAATTTTTCTATTCCGGTTTTCGTCCAATTTTTCAGGGTCGAAATTGTTTTTGAAAGAAATGTTTTGTGAAAGAAATTTTTGCTCGTGTTTTCTATCGTTTAAATTTTCCGTGTTAGATTTTTTCGTTTTCGAATTTTTCTGTTCCGGTGTCGTCCAATTTTTCAGCCTCAAATTTTGAATTGAATTTTTTCCAAAATGCGTGCATTTTTTTCGGTTTTTAAACGTCTCTTATTGAGTTTGCATGTATTTTCCATTCGGGTTTCGTCTCGTTTTTTTT
>NW_021680361.1:1682116-1685980 GCF_001412515.2 Diachasma alloeum
CCTAACGCCTTTTATTTTACTAACTTCTGCGATGTTTCCATCCGGTTTCTTCACGCGATAAGTATAAAATTTTGGACCGCCAGAGATAAAAGACGTAATGAAACTCCCTTCTCCGTAGCCCTCTACTTCGTCGGTCAAGTCACCGAGAAAATTCCCCAGTGGTAACTCGTTAGTTCCATCGCTCACGTAAATAACCGAGTCTGTATCATAATATAAAACGCGTTCTTGCTGCTTTTCTAAATAAGAATATAATTTCAGACGTGCGTGAGCTGTTGTATAAGCCACAATAACAACGTTGGCTTTGGTAGACAGTTTCGCAGCTTCGTTGAAATGTTTCCAGGACATGAAGAGAGTCTCGTTATCGACAGGGACAAGCCCTGTCACTTCGATTTCAGGATTGAACATTATGTTAGCAAACTCCTCATATGTCCGAATAATTGCCTTTTTCGTTAAATTTTGTCTTTCCCCAAATTACCCCAGAGACAGTTTAAACAAAGTTTTGCTACTGCTCTCAATCCAGCATTTTTTAAAATTTTATCATTGTCGAGTTTTATTACCTCTCTCGCCTCATATTCGGATATATATCTATCCTCAGATTCATCATCTATGCATTCTGCCGGCCAATCGGAAGCCTCTTGTTTGATTTTTAAAAAAGTGTTTATATACTCGGCAAATGAACCTCCTGTTCGTGTCATAGGATCATAACGTGTTGTTTTTTTATACTCCCAAATTTCACTAATTTCCAAAATTTTATACCCCACCTCTACGGCTTTACCGAGCTCTGGGGCGACCCAAGTCCCCAAAAACTCGCGGTCAGTGGGGTCATCATGAGGGCAATTGTCTTGCACTATACCTTCGCAGCATGACCGACAGAGAGGAAACAGTAGTTTACCGTGTGCTTTGACAGTGAAATAATCGTGAAATAATCGTCGCGGGGGTAAAATGCGGCATTTCACAAGTCCCTCTATCCGCGAAATATCATTATTAGGACATATGAGCTGACAATCGTTCCCTACATGTACAGTGGGGTGACCGATAGGAAAAATCCCCGTCTTTAAAACATATGGATATAACGAACAAACGTCGACATATCGAATTTTTTCATTCTCTTTAACATCATAGTGTGTTACGGTATTTCCCGTACGTCCACCGAAAAACGCGTCTCGAGGATCTAAAGCAACAAACATTTGTTGATCGATATTTTCAAGAAAATTTGACAGTTGGAGATCTGTCTTTTTTGTACGAATAAAATCGCATTCCTACATTTCAACGACTTCGTAACCCAAGTTTTGCAATTCCCTTGTAATTGCTCCTGTTCTCTCATATCGACTCTCTAATGTATCCTTAGGGCTCAACTCTTTATCTATATTAAACTTGAAACACCGTGGACAACCGTGCCAATAACAGCCGTGAAACTGATATGCATATTTTTTATTATTTTCAACATCTTCCCAATAACCATCTAGCCGATGCCCTGATTCCGTTCTGTGCTCGCGAGTCCACCCGGCGTGTATTATTCGATGATTCTCGCAATGCTCGCGCCAGAGTAACCACTCAATCGCTACTTTTGATTGCGTTTTTCCTAAACGATAACCGCCCTGAGGTATAATACCTATCTGTTTTTCTTTCAAGAAATTTGTTTGAAAAATGCGCATACACGTCGAAGCAATCGTTACACACTCTGTAAATGGGCAAACATTCCCAGCATTCATGATTAATTTACGAAACTCCACACACGCTTTCCTTAAAATTGTAACATCGAGTCTACAATAATGCAAAATTTCTTTACGGAAATCAAACTGGTAATTTTCGACTACACGTTCATTGTACCAAGTTCAGAATTTTTCTCGATCCTGCACATTCATCGTATCCGCGCCATAATATTTTCTCTCAGGTATAGGCCCAACGTATTCTTGATTCTCTCGTTTATTGAAAAAATGTGGGAAATAGCCTTTTGCAATATCTCCTAAACCAAAGGCCTTCGGTAAACTGGCTAAAGCCATATGGAAATAATTCAAACTATCTATAAACTTATTATCCCCAAAATCCATCAAAATTATATTTGTGCCGTTAATAATTGCTTTAATTTCGCTGTTTATTTGTTTTATAACATCTCTCAAAATGAATTGAGGGTCGTAATCCTTCGCGTTGTGTGCAATACATATGACTTTTTTATACGCCTTACCCAGTGATGTAATATAATTCACAAATCCACGCACAGGATCGCCATCGTCAAAAACATGTTCTCGAGGATTACACACACTGCATGGGCTTCCAAGATTCTCCTCAGTTTTCATAATGTCGTCATCGTTCATCTCTGCACATCGGTCACATACAGTCTGGGCAACACAGAGTGTAGGCACGTGTATGTTGACGTCATCAGTCCCTTCCATCTTATCGTCTTGTCGTGTTTCAAAGTCGTAAAAAACAAACGCCACACGTTTCACCGTTGTTTTCTTCTTAAATTTCAATGTAGGCATGTAACACAGGTGAGATGCGGCTTCATCCTTCTGGCAGACAGAGCAGTAATATTTGTTGCACTGGTGTTTCTGAGCATTCCGATGATCAATTTTCGTATTGCAATTTTTACACAATTTGATGTTTCCACATACTGTTTGTTTTATCCCTCCAAAAGAGCCTGCTTTCTTATGGTTTTCGAAACACAATCGACCGTGGAATTCTCGATTACAGTCATCACACACTATTTTATCCACACTTGTAGTGTCACATGGTGGATTTTTTAGACATCTGTCACAAGTTTTATCACAAACATGGCCTTGAGAGCTGTAGGGCGTATTACAATGTTCGCAATAATACTTGCAGCCGAAGAATGAAGGTAAATTTTGAATTGGCTCATAGTGTTTCTCTTCCGGATAATAGACAATGGGGAGAGTATATTGTGTAGGTATATTCCTGCTGGTTACTTCAGGCGTGCCATCGTAGAGTACCGGGCGATCTTTGCCATTCCTTTTGAGAGGATAAACCTTGATAATGCACCCCTCACGTGCCAAATATCTTTGATATTGTATAATTTCCTCTAAACCACAGCCATCGGCAGGTACAACGACCCCTGCCTCGCGGGTCAGTTGCTCGGCTTCCTCACGCTGCATTTTACCCTTGGATTGTCGAATGGATTGCCACATCTCGTGTATTTCGCCCTTGTCAGCTCTGGCCTTCAATTTCTTTGCGTATACTCTGGCCACAACAAGTGATCGGGCTAAACACAAGCCATCTTCATTTGAAATTTGAAGAACACATTTTCTACTCAGTCCTCTTTTCATTCCCTTTTCAAAAAAGTCTCCTTGTCCTGCAGGGGCTTCAGCCACATGGAGTTTTATCCAAAATGTGTCCGCACAGTCGAAACCATTGGCGCTCTGTGCAATAGAGCTCACAAGATTCCACAAATCTTGAAACTCGTATCCATTAATCGCACGTGGGCTTATCCATGCGTTGTCTCTTTGCATATTTGCAAAATTGAATGTGACGCACATTCGATTCATTCCGCGGCCACCGGCTTCTATGATATTATTGTAGACCTCTCGAAAAGCTTCTTCCACCCACTCGGTCGGATTGCGACCTTCAGGCGCAGGGTTAAGTCTAAACTCCATCACATGTGTGTCGAGTTTGAAACGAGGAAGCCTCTGGCGTGACCTTCGTATTGTTCTCAGAGCTGACGGTGGGCCCTCTTCATTTCGGCCAAATTGACGATCTGAAATTGAATTTATTTTCAATGTTAAGAATATTTTTAGAAAAAAATATTCATTATTATTAACATATAATGCGATACTCACCATTGTGTTGATCTAGTAAATCTAGATTGAAGTCTTCAATGGCTTTGAGCGCCTCAGGATCATTGATCACTTT
>NW_021680361.1:1686023-1689690 GCF_001412515.2 Diachasma alloeum
AATGCACCCCTCACCTGCCAAATATCTTTGATATTGTATAATTTCCTCTCAACCACAGCCATCGGCAGGTACAACGACCCCTGCCTCGCGGGTCAGTTGCTCGGCTTCCTCACGCTGCATTTTACCCTTGGATTGTCGAATGGATTGCCACATCTCGTGTATTTCGCCCTTGTCAGCTCTGGCCTTCAATTTCTTTGCGTATACTCTGGCCACAACAAGTGATCGGGCTAAACACAAGCCATCTTCATTTGAAATTTGAAGAACACATTTTCTACTCAGTCCTCTTTTCATTCCCTTTTCAAAAAAGTCTCCTTGTCCTGCAGGGGCTTCAGCCACATGGAGTTTTATCCAAAATGTGTCCGCACAGTCGAAACCATTGGCGCTCTGTGCAATAGAGCTCACAAGATTCCACAAATCTTGAAACTCGTATCCATTAATCGCACGTGGGCTTATCCATGCGTTGTCTCTTTGCATATTTGCAAAATTGAATGTGACGCATATTCGATTCATTACGCGGCCACCGGCTTCTATGATATTATTGTAGACATCTCGAAAAGCTTCTTCCACCCACTCGGTCGGATTGCGACTTTCAGGCGCAGGGTTAAGTCTAAACTCCATCACATGTGTGTCGAGTTTGAAACGAGGAAGCCTCTGGCGTGACCTTCGTATTGTTCTCAGAGCTGACGGTGGGCCCTCTTCATTTCGGCCAAATTGACGATCTGAAATTGAATTTATTTTCAATGTTAAGAATATTTTTAGAAAAAAATATTCATTATTATTAACATATAATGCGATACTCACCATTGTGTTGATCTAGTAAATCTAGATTGAAGTCTTCAATGGCTTTGAGCACCTCAGGATCATTGATCACTTTTTCACCACCATCATATTGAATATCAAAGAACTCGGGGTTAAAACTCGAATAAATCCACTTCAAAATTATCTTCAATTTCAAAATCACTCAATAAGTCCAGATTAAAATTATTTATCCAATCAAAATCGCACTCCAGAGGTGGGGTATTTCCTCTAGAAGCATCACTAGGCCCTGGTAAATCGTTTGGGTCCGTCATTCCGAACAACTTTTAGGAAACTGGCTACGTGAGAAAAAAATCAGCCTATATTGGAAAAAGTCAGTGTCGTACTATTGGCCATAGGGGGGATAAGTGTGTATCTCCAGTATTTTATCTGTACACACCTACGCGTATTGTCCTTGACCAATGAGGTAATAGCCTCCTTTAGCAGGTCAAACGCTTGGGCCTTACGACACCCCCCTGCCGTTTTGAAATGCATACTACTTTTTGAATATCTTATACAAGTGTATAAAATGACCAGTTTTTTACAATGCTTAATCAGACGGCAACATGGATACACGGTGGAAACATCCCTTCACTGCCATGATTTGTGGACCCACAGGTTGTGGGAAAACATTTTTTGTTAAAAGATTTTTGAAAGAAATTAAAGAAATGTGTGATACACCGATTGAAAAAGTGATTTTCTATTATGCTAAGTGGCGGAATGGATATTCGGATTATGACAAAAATTTTGTCTAATTTCGAGAGGGTTTACCAAGATCCGGAGATTTTGATGATAATAAACCAAAATTGGTTGTTGTGGACGACTTGATGCGTGAATCATCGAATGGTGCAATAGTCGACTTATTAACAAAAGGCAGTCATCACAAAAATCTCAGTGTTATGTTTATATCTCAAAATTTATTCCATCAAGGAAAAGGACAGGGAGATATTTCATTGAATACAAATTATATTGTCGTATTCAAAAATCCTCGAGATCGGGCACAAATTGCCCATTTGGCTCATCAGATATATCCTGAGGATCCAAAATTTTTACAACAGGCATATTTCGATACGACATCGCAGGCTCATGGATATTTGCTNATCGCAGGTCGCTCGAAGAAAAAAATACAGCCTTATTACACGCACTGACCCACGCCCCATCGAGACTACGACGAGCATTAATACAACACGCCAATAAAGATTTGATGCGTTGTATTTGCGAGTCTGCTCTGAATTTATTACATGGGAATATTCCATTGAAAAATTGTGAAAAATCGAAATTGTGTAAACATAAAAAAATCTTGAGAAAGTTGGCAGACAAAAGACAAAGTTTATCCAGCAAGAAAAAAATTCTCAATCAGAAAGGCAGCGCATTCCTGCCCATGTTATTGAGGCCTCTCATTAGCGCAATCATTTCAGCTGTTGTATAATCATGGAACATGCACGAAAAATGATACTTGTGCCGGAAGACAATGTGGAAAAATTGAAGAAAAATTCTACACATGACGTTCATCACGTTCTAACGGAGCTGGCTAAAGAGATTCAACCATCAGCTCAAACCCCTGGCACTAATACAAGTCGATTGGATGCTCAATTATTGGAAATTTTGAATGCAAAAACACCCAAGGATGATCATGAGAAATGGAAATTGTATAATGACGTTTTGAGACGCTATTTGTTTTATACACAGCAGAGTAAAGTACCTGTGCAAGAAACGGAGACCCCCGACGAGACGGGGTCTAGCGAACGATACGATCCAAAAGCTATTGTAGCGACTATACCTGCGACCTTCCAAAGAAAAGCCTTGGGTATTTTGGAATACATCGATAGAGTAGACACTGGAAGAAAACTCAAGTGGGATGCAAGGGGACAAGTGAATTTGAATGGTCAATCACTTGATGGCGTGAATATTGTCGATTTAATTCAAGATGTGGTCAGAGCCCGTAAAACTTGTCAAGCTAAAGGCTGGGAACATTTTGCCGTGTATCTCCATAGTATAAATACACCTCGCGAGTTTATGGGTAACCCTAAATTTCATCGTGTACCGCAAATACCCTCTAGTAGGCCCAAAGTACAGCCTGAGATTTCGGAGGACGAAAGCTTTGAAGAGGAGGGTGGTACACCCCGCAGCTCGCTCGTGCACCGTACTCGTCGGAATTTGAAGAGAAGAGTGCGAGTTTTTTCTCCATACGGCAAAAAAGAAAAAAAGACCTCAGGACTTTCATCATGGCTTCAATTTTAGAAGAAGAGAAACTATCGGGGGCCTATTTTCATCCTCCAGAGCCTGTGGCTTATACGGGAGCACGAAATATTCTCACAAAATATAAGAATGAAATTGAAAAAAATAAAATAAAAAATTGGCTAAACGCACAGAATACTTATACTCTCCATAGACCCATCAGACGTAAATTTCCACGGTTACATTATACAGTGACAAACATTGATGATGTATGGGAGGCTGATTTGGTTGAGTTGAGATCACTAAAGACATACAATGATGGGATTTCATATTTACTTGTGGTCATTGACGTTTTAAGCAAGTTTGCCTGGGTTGAACCATTGAAGGACAAGTCGGCACCGCAGGTACTCGAGGGCTTTAAACGTATAATGGGAAGGAGCGGTGGTCGTGTGCCTGTTTGTATACAAACTGACAAGGGAAAAGAATTTATGGCTAGCAGTGTCCAAAAATTTTTCTCTGATAAAAAAATTCAATTTCGTGTTGCGCGTAATCCTGACATAAAAGCCGCAATCGTGGAACGTTTAAATCGAACATTGAAGGAGCGTATGTGGCGTTACTTTACGCATAGTCGAACATATAAGTATATGGATGTGTTGGAACAAATTGTCGACTCTTATAACAACTCGAGACATTC
>NW_021680361.1:1693188-1695879 GCF_001412515.2 Diachasma alloeum
ATATGGAGCCACACACTGTGCTACTTTTTCAAATCCTCATTATATTCCGTTGACGAGATACTCATTTCGGACAATTGAAATATATATAAGGTGCAATCGTGGTGAAATGATACCATTCGAGTACGGACCCTTGAACGTGACACTTCATTTCAAGAGAATTGATTAACGAGCAAAATGAGTCCTTACATTGCATATTACGCGAACCAGGCTGGTGGAGGGTCAGTGGAGAGATACAATAATTTCGGACGGGTCTATGTTGGAAGCCCATATCAACGGGGCCATGGAATTGGGGCTTTCCTCGGGGGCCTCTTTCGTCGAATTCTGCCCTTCCTCGGTAGTGCAGCTCGAGCAGTCGGTAAAGAAGCTCTCAACGCGGGAATTAACGTTGTAGGCGATGTAGTGACAAACGGAAAACCCTTAAAGGTGGCGCTGGAGGATCGGCTAGCGGAGTCGGGATTAAAATTGAAAAGGAAGGCACAGGAAAAAATTGGGTCCATGATGCGTGGATCAGGATATAAAAGAAAGCGTAAACGCCTCGCATCTCATAAGCTCACTGGACGCGGGTCTGCCAAGACATCCAAAACGAGGAAGAATAAAAAGAAGAGAAATATTCCAAAAAATAAGAAAAAAGGAAAAAAAGTGAAAAAAAATAAATCCAAGAGGAAGACTCGCGATTTATACGATATTTTCAACTAATCATCATGTCGTTTCTACATTCACACTCTTCCGAGTGCGTGAAATCGGAGCTCGATCTGTTCACTATACCCCCGACGCAGACGAGTATTGAAAATTCTCAATTTGTTTATTATAATCCTGTGTCTACTTTATCGGACGACGCCCCAATCGAATTCATCGTACCAGGCCATGGAGAAGAATACATTGATTTGGCACACACTATGATAAAAATTCGAGCGAAAATTTTGAGACCCGATGGCACTGCTGCTGTTGAGGATTCCGTCGGTCCTGTGAATAATTTTTTGCATTCAATGTTCAACCAAGTGGATGTATATTTCAATCAAAAAGTTGTTACGCCGCCAAATAACCTCTACGCCTATAGAGCATATATTGAAACATTGCTGAACTATGGAGAAGATGCCAAGTCCTCGCATCTCGGAATGGCTCTATGGTCAACTGATACCTCTGGCGCTATGGATACCGCTGCAGTTGTGGGCGCTGATGTGAAAAAAAATAAAGGCCTAATCTCTCGACAAGTATTTACGAAAGGTGGAAGACCGTTTGATCTGCTGGGACATTTGCATTGTGACGTTTTCAATCAAGATAAATTTTTGATGAACGGTGTAGAGCTACGTGTTCGTCTTATCCGCGCAAAGGATGAATATTGTCTCATGGACGATACTACACTTAATTATAAAGTAAATATTGTGGAGGCCTCTTTAATTGTTCGACGCGTGAAACTCAGCCCTGGAATATTGATAGCTCACGCTAAAACGCTTGCAAAGACAACTGCAAAATATCCCTTGACCCGTGTTGAGGTTAAATCTTTTGTTCTGCATAATGGAATTATGGGAGAGACGATAGATAACGCAATTTTAGGGCAACTGCCTAAAAGAATTATACTTGGATTTGTTGACAATGCCAGTTTCAATGGAGCGAGGAAGAAGAATCCCTTCAACTTCCAGAATTTTGGAATCAACTTTTTATGCCTGAATGTCGATGGACGCCAAGTACCTACGAAACCCCTGCAACCGAGTTTTACCTCTGACGGGTGTCTAGATGTGGAAGCTTTTAATACTTTATTTGCGGGGACTGGAACGCATTTTAGTGACCATGGAAATAACATTTCTCGTCTAGCATATTCCGACGGCTTTTGTTTATTCGCCTTTGACCTGACTCCCGATTTATCTGCAAGTTCTGCCGGTCATTGGAATCTCGTAAAGAGTGGGAGTGTTCGTATTGAAGTACGATTCAACAAAGCAACAGAGCAAAATGTAAATTGTCTGCTATATGCTGAATACGATAATTTGTTGGAAATTGACTCAACAAGACAAGTTATTGTCGACTACAGTGGCTGAAAAAGAATACTAAACTATTTAATAGAGGTTCACCACACAATTACGTTAGTTGCGTCCAAACAACCGAGCAGGTGTCACACCATAAACCTTTTCTACCCGGGTCACAAGGCCACGACTATTGTCCTGCGTACCATCGTCTTATGAATACACTTGAGCTCCTGAAGGTACTACCCCATACCGATGCATCAATTGGAGGCGTCTACCCTGCTGACCGTGTCCCCTGGACATAGTCCCAGCCCTGTGCCATCATCATCAACACCGATAACCACAACCAAGCAGGAAGCCACTGGGTTACCGTTTACCTCGGTTCAAATGGACGAGGAATCTATTTCGACAGCTTCGGAATGCCGCCCTTCGACACAAGAATCGCTCAGCGTCTTAAGCGAAATTACTATGTATATGAATGGAGCCAGAAAAGACTCCAAGATATATCGTCTGATGTTTGTGGCCAGTACTGCATTACTGTGCTTCACTGGTTGTTCAATGATCGGTCTTTACAATCCTTTCATAAACTATTTTCTTCAGACACAAAACGTAACGATCGCATTATTATGAAAATGTTTAAAAAAATTACTCAAAACCGAAATTGTAATCGTAAAAATTTAAGTAAACCTTTTCAGAGCTTATCTGGCAAAGGTATTTTACATTGTAATCAGCG
>NW_021680361.1:1696420-1696675 GCF_001412515.2 Diachasma alloeum
TCAGGAGGAGGAAGATTTCCATTCTCATCTAGATGTTTTTTGAATGTTTTTGACAGACTCCGTGAATTACAACTTTTGCATTCGTTCTTTCGAATCTCAATTTAGGATTTTGCATCTCTTTTTCTTCAATATTTTCTCTTCACTTATCATTTCGTTTTTCTACAGTGGGGAGGGGCTTCGCCCCCCCCAACCCCCCACCGGCGCCTGCAGCCCCTGGACCCCGCTTCTGCGCCCCCTCCCCTTCCCCTCCCCCTC
>NW_021680361.1:1696685-1727781 GCF_001412515.2 Diachasma alloeum
TCCCCTTCCCCTCCCCCTCACCTTCAACGGGCCTTCATGACAAAAAATAGTATGTGTCATACGGACCGTGACGTCGGTTTGCGATTCGTGTGAGTTAGCAGCACTCATCGCAAACCTCCGTCTACGGTCCTAATGACACAATATACTATAACGTCTTTGAGCAATCACACTCAGTAACGTGGATGCTCATGTAGATGTACGGGACCTCCCATTCTATACTTTTCCTTCTAAAAGTAGTTTTTTAAATTTCAATTATGAAGTATTTATATAAATTCAACGTGTTGTCAAATACTTATTCTTACGATATCAAGCTTCATCAGCACGGGGCCCTCCTGATCTATAGTCCTGCATTACCGGGGGTTCGCGACGGGCACGCAGCTGGTATGAATGTCACAACGGTCATAATTTGACCTAGTCACTCTCTTCACTTTATTTAGTTAATGCAGTCCAACTCAATTTTCTTGTTAATTTCAATTTTTTGCTTCCGAATGGAAGCATTGTAATCGTTCTATTTTTCGATTTTCTAATTTTGCTTGGAAATGATGTAGAATGATCTGAAACGTAAAAATACGAAGTTTGGAGACCATGTCTGTCGGTGTCAATGTCCATCGCCACCTGTTCGGTGGTCATTTTTTGGAAAATCGAGTAATAAATTGACTAAACATATTCCAAAAAATCTGAAATTTTCTCAGATTATAGTACGTAACTAGAACTAACTCTGTGCCAAATTTCAGCCTGATCGATCAAATATTTTCTGAGAAAAAGCTATTCGTTTTTAAATCGTTTTTCGTTAATATCTTCTATCGAAACTAGCCAACCGATTTCAATTTTTTTTTTCAAAATATTCGTCTCGATGCCTTCTATCTGAATCAATTAAAACATACATACCCGTTCATACAAAGTTTTCGAGATATTTCAGATTTTCAGTTTTTTCATAAAAATCCTTGTAATCACTTTGGCTTGTGCAAAAATTTATATATCAACTTAAAATTTGGAAAGAATCTTTCCCCCACGATGACATTTTTTCCTATTGAAAATGAGCTCAATCGACCCACTAGTTTCCGAGATATTCGACTTTCCCTGAAAACTTTCTGTCTGCGATAGCTCAAAAACTTTGTATGAACGGGTATATATGTACATTCTGTGGTTACTCGTTTCAATATTTGTTTCGATGCCATCTATCTAATCAATTAAAACACATCTACCCGTTCACAGCAAGTTTTCAGAGAAAGTCGAACTACGATCCATTCGGAAGTTTAGTACCAATGAAATTGGTAGAAATGAAAGAAAGAGAAAGAATTATAACACAAAAGAAACAGTCTGATGGCTTCTGCCAAAAAGGCTTCAACCCCTGCTTGTTTTTGAATTAAATGACGAAATAATTCAGTTCCCTCGAGAAATTCTTCGGAGCAGTTATATATACTAATTAACGTATATTTTATACACGATCACCATTTTGGACCACGATTTTGGACTTGATGATTCACATTCCCGTAGAATGGAGCAGTCTTCAAAAAAATTCAGCCTGTTTGGATTCAAAGCGCTTACACCATAACTCTCCTTGCCCTTGCATGGGCCGCAGAGAATTTAACCGCAGCAGTATGCAATCATTCTAATACAATTCGTCTATTCATTCATTCATTCATTCATTCATCCTTACATATTTAACTGTGATATTAGTCCTCTTTTTTGTAATTATTCAGAGTGAAGGTGTTATTTGGGCGCTATACAACTCTTCGTGGATTTTCAGTTCGAAGAAATTGATGAATAGGGCTGCAATTTTCGTGATGCAGAAATGTCAACATCCGCTGAAAATAGGGATTGGTGGGTTCATGCCCAAATTATCTATGGAGTATTATACAAAGGTATAGCAAACGTTATAATTTGAATTAAAAAATAAGCAAAAACGCAATCCAACCAATAATTCGTTGTTGTTTCAGTATATGTCAGTTGTATATTC
The DNA here is from genome assembly GCF_001412515.2 of Diachasma alloeum. Lineage (NCBI taxonomy): Eukaryota > Metazoa > Arthropoda > Insecta > Hymenoptera > Braconidae > Diachasma > Diachasma alloeum. Next base: position 1,698,646 of record NW_021680361.1, read on the forward strand.
CTTCTTTACTATGCTACGTGTTATGCTTCAGAAATTTGAAGAGAATCAATAGTAAAATTTGATATAATTGTTTTTCAACCATTTGATTGTGCTATTGTTGCACTTATTTTTTCACGCAAGCCTGAATAGCTGAGTGTACTTACAGGAAAGGAAACTACTAGTAGTGCTGTTCTTCTCATTTGTTAGAGGCGCAGTGGCCCGCATTATGTACCATCCGCAGCATAAGTTATATATGCGAATATTACATGCACAAATTTCATTGAAATATATATCTCTTACAATCTTTTGGTGTCTTCTGTTACCTGAAAATTCCAGATTTTTTGTTCACCAATCGTAATAATTCTGATCAGTTGCGCTGATTCAGTGTGCACTGATAATGGTGGATTAATCACTGATATTTTCCCGCTAATTTCCCAAGATGGATAACACGTTGATTTTATTATTGTATTACGAAATCTGGACTAACATTCCGAGATTCAGGATATTTTATGCTCGATTTCAAAATAATATTCCGGAATCTGGTATTTATTATTTTCAAATGGATTTTCAGTCGACATTGAGATATATTCATTTTCCGGATGACAGTGTAGGTCAAATTGGTGACTCAAGGGGAAGATGAAAAAGAAAAGGAAAGCAAATGAAAAAAGTGACACAACCCAGGTAGGAATTAACAGATGGCCCAAGTTTGGTCCAAGAGCGGCCCAACCTTAGCCAGTCACGAGCCAATATAGGCGTCCAAGACTAGCCCAAGGCTGGTTGAGCACCAAAATGATAACGCTGGGCCATTTTTGGCCACTAAGACTGGGCCTGACTCGGTCGCCAGTCGTTAGTCGTGACTAATGTATATTGATTTAAATGTTTAAAAAAATCGAAAATAATTTTCATTCAATCATTTTTATGATAGATTATATTCTAATCACTCACCCCTAACGCCTCTTTCAGTTAAAATCCCTAATTTGTTAATTTAAAATAATCCATCCTGAGCCGGTTTCGAACCCACGATCCTAACATCACTAGTCCTACGCCTTAACCACTAGTCTACCGCGCAATTCTTATTACTGTTGATTCAAATCGTTCGTATATGAATTCTATCTCGATTTCATTCTTTGCTGAATGAGTTTTTAAATATAATCGGAATGAATTTCGATTTCATTACTTATTAACCACCTGGTTATTCGAGGGATGTGAAAAAATACCTCCCCTCTCCCCCCACCTGAATATTTTTGATGAACCCAGATTTTCAATTTTTCATTACACTTTTAAATTCGATCTTTGTTATTATTATTATTATTATTATTATTATTATTATTATCGTCATCATCATTCTGTCCTTTCCCCCTTTCCTTTAACCCTGAGAGTTTTTACAAATACGCCCCCTCCCCCTCTTCTCAACAGCTGGTTCAAGCTTGGCTCAACCCTGACTCATCGGGCATTGGTGGACAAGCGTGGACCATAATTCAGCCAGTGGCTGAGCCAGTCGTCAGCCAGTGATAGAGCTTGAACCTTGGCTACCACAGTCGGACCAATGTTGGATGAAGGCTGTGCTACCCGATGCTTGGCCGAAGACGGGCTAATCGAGCTCGGACCAGGAATGGCCGCCAATGAACCTCTGTCAATTCTGGCTACTTATTGGCCACCAAGCTTGGGCCAAGGTTGGTAGCCCCTCGTTGACCAAGCTTCGGCGGACAGTCTTCGTTCATGCTTAGTCCGACCCTGGTAACCAAGGCTCAAGATGCACCATTGACTGAACAGTGGCTTAACCATTGGCTAAATTATGGCCCACGCTTGTCTACCAACACTCGGCAAGTCGAGGTTGAGCCAAGCTTGGGACGGTTGTTGAAGCTCGGCGAGTCCTGCGTGGGAATTATACTGTAACGAAGTGTAAGTCTAGCGCCACTCCGAAACCATGTGATTATTGCCCGATCTTACTTAAATTGGGACGGTGCATTGTCAGTAAATGCCTTCTCTTATAGACGTAACGTACAATATTTCAGTTCGAGAAAGTATCCAGAATATTATTCCGGAATTGTGGATAAAATATTCCGCATTCCGGAATATTATTGTAGAATGGAGAATTACATATTTCGGATTTCGAAATATTAAACCGGAATTGAGAATGAAGTGTCCCGGAAGCCATAATATAATATATCGTATTCCGGAATACACATATTCCTAATTCCAGCATTTATATACTGCATTCGAGGATATTTTTTTCCCCATATCATCCTGATGATTAACCAGCCTTGACTTGCCAGCTACACTCGAATGTCAAATTTGAGCCATGACTCGACAAGCTGCTTTTGTAGCATGTTGAGCCAAATGTTACTTCTCATTTGGGAATTAGGCTCCTTCTCTGATAATCGAGGCAGGGATCAATAATTGCGTGATTAATGATCATAATAATTTGATTTTCATTGATCAGCGGTTAACTGCAAGCTGTCGTGTTTGGCTAAAGCTTGGCTCATCGCATGTTTTTATATCTGGAGATATTCGAATGATGACGCCTATTCGATTAACATAAGTGACAACTATGAGCAAGTCTTTCTAAGAAGATGCGGGCTAATTAGTTCATCAAGCTTAGAGGACGTTTTCCTAGGCCAACGTTAACATATGAGAGTTATTCGTTTGTCGTATCCGTACCAAACCTTACCATGCTCGATCGAAATTTGGCCGAAGATTGATCACATCGTCAATGCTCTTCTAGGTAATCCGAGTATATATAGTCAGCCGGGTAAATTCATTTATTCCACATAGAGCATTTACAACTATCTTTCAAATGGTTTGGTAATGATTGATATAACCTTAGAATTTGAATACCTACAAAGGTCCTATCTACTACTTTCGTGCAAAACCGTATGAGCCGTCGAGTGTTGAGTGCACTATTACTGTGGGACTTTCTTATTAATTCAATCCTCACCAACTCTTGACGTAACCCAGGACTCACGAGAAGGACGTGGTTGATTGAGAGTCCCAAAAAGAAGATATCAAAAAATTATTAATTACGTATATTCGAATTTAATCGATGAGCCTTTGGTGTTGGTGTACCATTGACCACCAAACGATTTGCAATCTCCCTGTGCTTTCAAAATTTATATGTCCCTGCCAACTTATATTTACCGGGCAATCCCTTTTTAATCAAGATGAATAGCGTTTGACTTTTCTGGCTACTGAACTCGTTCAATCGTCTCATCTCACCAGTTTGATTCGTTCATATAATTGAATCATTCCTGTTTCGGTTATATAACTATGCGTCATGTAATCATACTGTAGGAAACATATTAAGTTTAAATGTCTTCAATTTTAGAGGAGTCACTGAGAGAGTTTTATGTTTTCAAGAACGCTCGTTAAGGGGATTCTCATTTAAATGAATAATTGAGTCAACATGAATAATTAAGTCAAATGAAATCACTTCATTTCATTTGGCTTAATGTTCATTCACATTCATTTAAATGAATAATTGAGTCAACAGTTTCGACGAAAACAATCCTTGTGCATGAAATCATTAGACCTCCTCGCAAGGGGCTGTTCACATCTGTGATCAAGACGTCACTCACTGATGTAATCAAAGCAAATTGATGGCAAAATCGGCGTAGTTGGTGAGTAATCAGTGAAGTTATTGTAATCATTCGAATGACATGATAATTTCTGTGGAAAAACTTGTGAAATCCTGCAGGTTTTCCCTAAACTTTACGGTCAGGTTCAGAGTGAATGTTCATTAGATTCACAAAATTCGTAACTGCCGTAATGTTTGCTCGAGTGCATGTCAAACATGCACTGTGCCTAATTGTTCAGGATTCGTGATGCCGCGAGAAGCGAGAGAAACCAGACGAGACGAGACAAACGAAACGAGAGACATGGCAAGACGAGACGAGTCATTCGAGACAATGATAGAAACGAGGCGAGATGAGAAAAGCCGATCGCGAATGAGAGAAACGAGAGGCGAGACGAGAGTCAAAAGAGCTTCCCCGTCTCTTCCCCTCTGTGTATTTTTTTCCGTGCAAATTGGATTATAGAGACGACATAAGGCGAGACGAGACGAGAGAAGAAATTACTCTCGTATTTCGATACGAGACGAGACAAGAAGATGCAGTTTCTCGTCTCGCAGAATCACTGTTCAGGATTTCAATGATTACAGAAACCTGGCAATAAATTACTGTAATCAATTAAATGCTTGAAATTCAATTTAATTTCAGCGGAAGTATCACTATGGGTGAAGAATTAACTCCAGAGTTTGTAATCCAGTGGACGAAATTCACAACTGGAATTGTATACACGTGGCCTCCAAGTTCGAAAACAACACGATTTACAGAGATTATTTTTGAGATATGTTGGTGGATTTCTTTAATTGTTGGTGTAGCAGGTGCTCTTCCACTTCTCAGTACGGCGTACACACATCGGACCAGTTTCATTAAATTCACTGAGAGTGTATCCTTAGCATTCTGTCTAATTCAATGTCTAGTAGTAATGATCTTAACAAAGCACCATCATCATCGGTTACAAGTGAGCATTGGTATCTGGAAAAAATTCTTCTCACTGGAAGATTTTGTTGCATTTCTAGTGATTCTGATTAAATCTTTTGTTCAATTGACAGTATCTCCTTGAAGAGATGGAAACATTCGTGAAGAATGCAAATCCCGATGAACGAGATGTGCTCACGAAATTCGTGAAGCTCGTTACTCCGTTTTACTTTCGATATAATATGGTGACTTTAACCGCAACTTTGGCATATATATTTGGTCCTTTGGTCAGCCCTTTCCTAATATAGCTGAGTATCCTTTCTCTGTGAACAAACATCCACTTTATGATATGGTTTTCATATTGGAAATAATACTGGGTATCCAATGCTCCTGTACTACCGGTTTTATATGTCAATTATGTCTGCTCCTTTGGTATGGAACAATTCAGCTTCGAATTCTCGCTGAAAAAATCGGAAGAGTCAGTGGTTCACAAGGACTCGCAAAGTGCGTTTCCATACATCAGCATATATTGTGGTAATTAATTAATTTCCAGCCTGTGATAGACTAAATCGAATTAGGTCTTCATATAGTCAAAAATTAATTATCTACTCTTATACTGCTTGTTCTCCAAGGTATATAGAAGAAATCATCCAAATCGTGCGGCCTGTGGTGGCAGTCTTAATCGGACTAGCCACGATATCTATTGCATGTGGGGCAATTCATATAGTCGGAGTAAGCCTATATGAATATGTATATAATACACATGATTGTTATTCTAGACATGATTTCTTTATTTATTTATTCATCGTATATAGACCCAACACCGAATTGCCAAGTGCAGGGTCAAATTGGATACATGTCTTCATTTCAAGAAATTTATAGTTCAATTACATATGCACATGAAGTAATAGAAGGCACATTGGAATTACCGTAATGATAAGAAAAAAAAAACCACGAATGCAATGATTTCACAAATTTATTGATGATCTTCTTTGTCGTAGAATGCAATACTCCTTAAAAAAATTCAGTTTGCGACTGTCCAAATTGCGTACGCCTTTGAGCTTCTTTCTCGTGCATGGGCGGCAGAGAATTTAACGGCAGCGGTACGCAATCTACGGTAGTTCATATACAGAGTGACGTCAGCACCTTATTTACAAATTTCAGGCAGATATAGAATAGCAAATCAGGAATTGAATCGTATAACAATTACTAAATTCCGACAATAGACTTTCAAATGGTGAACATTAGAATTTTTCAATATTTCCGCCAATTACATTGCCATTGACTACCGCCATGATTGGAAACGATGACGCAGTTCTCCATGGGACTCGATATGGTAGTTAAGATTGCTTTTCATGTTGATCAAATTATCGGTTCATGGGTGCAATGACCATTGCTCAAACTGTCGCATATAATAGTATTCCAACTATCGCGCATAATGTCGATAAAATTATCGCAGTAAATATCGCTATAATTGTCGTGCCATCACAATTTTCAATTACGGTGGTATGGCGGGAGACTACCATGATCTTATTGTGTAAATCATTGAAAAATTGTAACGCTCACTATTTAAAAATTTATTATCGTAATTTCATAACTCTTATGGCATTGAAGTACTGCTTTTCCATTCTATATTTCCTCACAATTTGTAAAGAAGATGCGATTTGTTTTTTTTTTTCAGTATATTTCAGTAATATACTCCTTCTTCACTACGTTACGCATCATGCTCCAGAAATTTGAGGACATTTAATAGTACAATTGGTATTCAATTTTTGTTATCATCGTTGGATCATGCTATTATTATAAGAAAGTATATTCCCACGCTACTGTACACTTGGTCAAATATGTTCGCTCCCACCTGAAGGTGGTTCCACTGTACAAACCCACTGGTGGAACCAACTTCAGGTGACGGGGAACTTATTTGAGAATCAAAATTTGTGTGAATGTTATTCACTCACTTTCTATATGTCGACAAGTTGATGAATAAATGCTGTTGTATTTGAAGAAGTTATAACTGAGAATAAATTTAAGTGTCATAGTTATTGACAGCTCTTGTGATTAATTCACAGAATGATAATGAATCGCAAATGAAATTATCTCCAAATATGAAATAATGACAATCAACTTTCTTGACTGGTAAAAAAGAAGAAAAGAGGATAGATTAAGGGATTCGATTCCGTAACAATACTATCATAAATGACTAAGGATGATATTGTACCTAACTAGTTGGTAAATGACGTTGTTGGCGAGTGTGAGGTTTATAGTCCAATCCAAAGTCGAGGGTTGTAATAACATTATGTAAGTACAGGGTGTCCCATAGTATATGACAAAAGTAAAGTGCGTTGTATACCGCAGGGTGACAGCGCAGTCTAAAGTTTAATATATGGTTGGAGTGGAGACTCTCCGCAAATTTCATCCATACTTCAGTCGCTCACGAATTAGAACACTAAAATGGAAAACCTAACCATTGAACAAAAAACATTCCTCATCAAATCATATTACCGAAGAGGAGATTCAACTACTGCAGCAATAAGAGCATTTCATTCTAAGTATGGCACACACACTGGAGTGTCTGATTCGAGTCTCAGACGGTAAATAGCGTGAATGAACTAGATAACCAAATTTTTTTTTCTTTTTTTTTTGAAGATTTACGCATTTTTCGACCAATTCATGGGTATTTTTAGGTTAATTGAGAAATTTGATCAATGCGGTACACTTGACGATAGGAGGCATGAGAATCCTGGCCCTTCACCTACTGTAACCACAGATGAGTTTATCCGTACAACTGAAGAACATTTCAAAAAATATCCAAATAAAACTCTTCGGAAGGCTTCCGAAACCTTGAATCTCTCGAGAACTTCACTTCACCGTATCTTAAAAGTGTTTCTCAACTTCCATCCCGACAAAATTTCTGTACATCAATTTTTAACTGAAGAAGCGATGGTTCGTCGTGTGGAATTTTGCCAATAACTTTACAATCTTTTTGAATCCAAGGGGATGAAGGCACAGAATATCATCTTCTCCGACGAAGCACATGTCTACTTAGGTGGCTTGGTAAATAAACAAAATTTTCGCTTTTGGGGGACTGAGTTACCTCACGTTGTTGAAATCAAGTCCTCACACCCGAAAAAAGTTACTGCATGGGCGGCAGTTACCATAAAGGGTGTTTTCCTTGAATTCCTCAAGAGTCGGACAATTAATGCTGACATTTACGGTAAGTGCTTGAAAAAGAACTTCTTTCCTTGGGCACAAAAAAATCAATTAGTCAAGAATTTCTACTTCATGCAAGATGGTGCCGCCTCACACAGGACTATTGGAGTATTTGAAACACTTTTTTCCGTTTACGGCATTCGTGTGTTAGGTTTAGGTTACCCTCAGTATGCCCATGGGGGCATGGAATGGCCGCCTTACATTCCTGATTCCTGAATTCCTGTGATTTTTGCCTGTGGGGTTTTCTCAAGGACAAGTGCTATGAAAAGCATCCGACGACTGTGGAACAGATGCAAGACGCAATTAGGGATGCTGTCCGAGCTATTGATGAAAACATAATACAGCGCATCTATACCAGCTTCGAGCGTAGGATAGAGTTCTGTAGTACAAGTGATGGCGGACACTTGGAAGGGATTGTATTATAGTTTGCTGAATGTTCTGTGTACAATAAAAAAAACAACAATTATTTACACTCAACCGTATTCAAGTTATTCGCAATTTACTTTTGTCACATACTATGGGACACCCTGTATATTGAGACGAATGTCCCCGGATGAAAAATTTGAGTCTTTTTGGGGTCTGGAGGACTCGCGTCTGCATCTATGAGAGAGTATGGCTCAGCGCCGTAGCCATACTTTTGAGACTCTGCATGAGAGACGCGGCAAGACTGTCGAGAGACTGCTACTGAGCGGCTCTTGGTGAGAGACTCCGCGTACCTTACATATCGCAATAGTTAATTAATCACTAATAAATCCTTCAATTTTATTAACAATAATTTAATATATTAATGTAGTTGATTCATGAATTTAACAATTATGAAAAAGAAGAAATCGGTTTAGCAGTTCTCCAGATATTCCCTCCTGGTCGGTCCGCCATGTTCCCTTTCAGTCACCCATCGTTTTACTAACCCAACTCGCTACTGCTTAGCTTTAGTGATCGCAGGCTACCCCAGTATCCTCTGCGTTGTGCAACTGCTTGTGGCAGGTTGTATTTTTTCCTGCTTGATATGATAGGAAAGATGAACTGCGGGGTAATATAAGATAACGGAGAAAGGGGCATTATAAGAGAAGTTGGAATGAAAGGGTCAATGGGGTAAAATGGGATGCTCGGGTGGAGTGGACCAATTACACAGCGGAGTAAAATGGGGAAGCGGTTAAAAGAAACTTTACAGTGAACCAAAATGATAGTTACTCCGATAGTAAAGTGGGATAACCAAATGAATTGGAGTAGGGGGTGAATCCAGTACACTGATAGAAAAGGTGGAACGATTCAGTTGCACCAAACGAGGCTTCTTAACTGTTACGGCGATTCGTTAATAGTTAACGAATCGTGGTAATAGTTAAAAAGTCTCGTTTGGTTCGACTAAACCGTTCTATCAGTGTAGTGAATTAATTTAATTGTTTTACTCTTTTTACTTCTTTAATTTACATTTTTCATTTTTCTATTCATAGTTCGGTAAATCGAATGATTAGATGAAATTAGATGGTGGGGTGTAAAATTGAATTCCGGAGTAAACAGAACGAGAACGATATTCCCTGCTCAGATTGTGGAGCAAAATAGGGTGAACGAAATGATAGGCTAATTAGCCGGAGGTTTAAATTGGGCGACAGGTAAATTAAATAATAATGTTTAGTAGGATAATCAGGTAAAATCGATAGCGGGATGAAATGGGTGAGTCTGGAAAATATGAGGGTAGGGTGAAACGGGATTGTGGGTATAATGGAACTACCTGGCAAATTGAACGATAGACAAAATTGGGCGGGAGGCAAAATAGGACCACAAGGCAAAATTGGATAGGGTGAATTGATGAAATAATGGGGTTCGACAGAATAAGAGTTTAAAGCGGATCCGCTTTAACCCGTTATCTTACCCCACTATCCCATTTTACCCCACAATATAATTCGCCCATAACCTGATCACTAGATTATCTTATCTTGCGCTGTTGTCCAATTCATTAGCCCTCCCTCTCCAGTCATCCCCTGTACTATATTATACTCGCTCCAGTGTCCATTTACTTGATAATTAATGAATCAATAATTCATTTTAGCGAGATCCTGATTATCATTCCTCAGAATTCTAAGTCCCTATCTTTTAATGAGAGACTGTAGTATTTACCATGTAGCGAAGACTCAGATAGACTGAAGTCTCTCACCAAAAACTCTTCGAGACGCGAAACCGATTACGGGACATCCAAGCAGACTGATTTTAGACTCTCATAGTCTTGGAGATCCGATAGACTGAAAATTTTTATCCCGGGGTGGTTTTATAATTGGAGCCGAAGGCGAGCATTATAATCACATTCGTTGAAAAATATTTTGTGGACTCGTTGGAGAGTTTATGGCGTGTAAACTTCGTCCAGTGCTGTATATCGTTTATACTTTTGCATTTAAATTTTCACGATGCAGGTGACAACTTTCCCACACGAGAATCCTGACTAATAGCATGCCTAAACATCGATTGAGTCAAGAGCTTGATGGAGCTAAAATATATTTAGCAAAACGGCGCATCTTTGACAATTAGATAGTGTTTTTTTTTCCCCAAAAATCCCTGACTCTTAGATTAATTATCGATAGATGACCAATTAGATTAATTGGGGTCTTATTTGGCTTTTATGATTGGGTATAGACTATGCTTTGGCCTGAACCTTCTATATGCGCAATGCATTTCATCCAGGCCGAACTCGGTTGAGCAAACTGGCACCAAAAATTAGGTTCGACATACCTTATTTTCTTTCGTGCCTTCATTCATTTTATTTCATTTTTCTTTCATTTTGCATCTTTGCAAAATGAAGCAGCTCTCCATTTCCAAGGAGCTCCTCATGGACATCTCAATTTGGAACTCTTTAATGGTGGGCTATACAATTTCATGTCTGATTCATCTTCTTTCTATTGATTATTCTGATGAACTATCAATAAATACGCCCCATCAATTGATTTCGCATTATTACTCCCTTAAATAGGACAATAGTTATACTTTATTACAGGTGTCTCATGAAAATTGTATTGTAGTTTTGAATTTCTGTGAGGTTTAATTTTGTCTTTTAAATTTTAAATAAACTAAGTTGATGGATATACGACACCTGATAAAATTGAAGGGGCTCATGCGTAGCCAGTCATTAAGACAATCCGAGCAGCGCTTATTTTGTTCCATTTTACATATATTATTGATATGGAGTGGAGAATAAACAGTGAAATTTTTAAAGGAAACCTGTTATGATTATTATCGGATTGCACCTCATACCGTCGAGGTATTCACATCCGTTTTCAGAATTCAACTTGGTGGAGTTGTCAAAGTACAATCATGGTGAAATCAGTATAGTTTGTGAGTAATTAGTGAAGTCACTATTCATTGAAATCACATGTTGCTGTTTTTAGACCAATTTTTCAGGGAATTTCCCATAATATTCATGAGAATCACAATCACTTCTAGGCGGAGGGTCATAAGTTAAGTATGTTATAAAAGATTGGTAAGTTATTGTAAGGTCATTACCTTCACCTCAATCTTACGAAAAATCTCCATAGAAATCGAGTTGACAGATTCGGTCAAATTTTGATAGAGAATGTACAATTTCATTGAATTCTGACAAATCTTGACATAAGAATACGTTTAGAACATCTCCGTCAGAATTTGTTATAATATGTCCTTATTCGATATTCCTGGTCAGAAATTCACCATTTACGATCGATTTTTGAAATAAATACGTCATTTCACTTTCTATTTCTTTTGAAAAAGGGGCAATGCAAAATGTAGATACCATTCTGTGCAGGATTCACTCATTCCCTTCGGACTTTCTCCATACGAATTGGTCAATTCATTCATAATAACGACATGTATCATTTTTAGCTGGCCATGTGGTATTTTTCCAAGTCTGGACAATCTATCATTAATATCCGTTCGAATAGCATAAGACCAATCCCAATCTCTGTAACCTGGGCAATTTTCTTGTAATTCGCTTGGGTGAGAAAAATCTATTTTTTTCTCACCAAATCAAAACAAATGCATAATTCCTTTGCTGTCAAAATTACCTGTCATTTTATCTTTTTTAAGGATTGAAGTGGCTCGAATAATAAATTGAGACAAAAATCCTCAGCAACGACTATTATTCCCATAAAATCTCCAAAAACGGCTATTCTCATGACTCTCATGGCTGTTCTCATGGTTTTCAGTTGACCTTCACGATCTTTATGATTTTATTACATAAAACTCATACCCGAATGAGTTATCGATTCCGCCCCAGTATGCACTAATCGGTTCTGATTTCAATGATTAAAAATACATAGTAAACATTCAATTAAATTTCAGTTGAAGCATCATTATGGGTAAACAATCAACACCTGAGTTCGTAATCGAGTGGACTAAATACACAACAGGGATTTTGTTCACATGGCCTCCAAGTTCGAAATCAACACGACTCACAGAGATTATTTTCAAAATATGTTGGTACATTTCCTTGATTTTCGCCGTAGCAAACGTTCTCCCACTGCTGAGCACGATGTACTACCATCGCAACAATTTTATGAAATTCACGGAATGCTTATCTATGACACTCTGCTTCGCGCAAGTTGTGTTTAAATTGATTATAGGAAAAAATCATTATAATCGCCTTCAGGTGAGTATTGGTGGCACAAAGGGATTATTCTTAAAGAATAGTTCTACTTTTGCATAATATTGATTTTAATTCAATGTACTATTCATTTGACAGTATTTAATTGAAGAGATGAAAACATTTGTGGAGAATGCAAGTCCCCACGAACGAGAAGTGCTGACGAAATACGTGAAACGAGTTTCTCCTTTTTACCTCTTATATAATATTATTACTTTGGGTGCAACTTTGGTTTATGTGTTTGGTCCTTTCATAATGGATCAGCCATTTCCGAATGTCGCTGAGTTCCCTTTTCCTGTGGATGAACATCCTGTTTATGATATAGTTTTCGTACTGGAAGCAATAGCGGGTGTACAGTGCGGTTGTAGTTCTGGTTTTATTTGTCAGACGTGTCTACTCCTTTGGTATGGAACGATTCAACTGAACTTTCTCGCTGAAAAAATTGAGCATGTTACCAGCTCTCAAGAAGTCGCAGAGTGCATTGCTGTACATCAGCACGTATTATGGTGATTAGTCAATTTTCCCATTCCAACATCCTTTAAAAGAAATCTATACAGCGGCTCCTATTCTGAACGGTTACTCTTGAATCAAATTTGAGAGCGAAGCGTCACCGCTGTTATATATAACTCAGCTGGAAAGAGCAATCAGAATGTTATGTAGAAGAGTCAAGTTCACTTTATTTCTGAGCTTCGGGGTTTTTCCCTCTCAAAGCATTGAATTTCAATAGCCTGGTGATAGTAGGACATTATTGACGAATGTAACCCATTTTATGCGTCACAATTTAAAATTTATGTCCCCGTATACTTTTCCTTTTTGAAGGTATATTGAAGAAACGATTAAAATCGTGCGACATGTGGTAACAGGACTGCTCGGAATAACCACTATATCCATCGTATGTGGGGCGATTCATATAGTTGGAGTAAGTATATTTATTTTTTATTTAATTCAACAAAATTTGTTGCAAGTTCCTGTACCCGAGTGAAAATTTCGGTCAGGTCCAATTTAAGACTAGCTCAGGTCAGTCCTGAGGAATGATCAGAAAGTGATATGATAACTAGTTTAAGCCCTGATCAGTCATGTAACGCGGTTGGTGATCAGGCATCACGGTTCTGGATTTGATCAAGCTGAACGTAATTAAACCCAGTGACCTGGCCATCGGAATCAATAACAATTATTAATGATAATTAATTTAAAACAAAAGATAAATCAATTTTTTTACTGTAGATTGTCTTTCTTAATGAATCACTCCGGTAATTACCGCTGAAAAAACTTTGATTTTTCTGATGCTAAGGATCGAACGGGGGGCCCTACGATTGCTAATCCTATACCCGAACCACTAGACTAGTGCTATCATTATTCAGTGGACTTCGTTTTGTCTATACGATCTGAATGAAGGTATTTGTTGACTTCGAAATTATTCATTATCTTGCGGATTTGTGCGTATATTTTGAGAGCGAAAAATTGTTCTGTTAAAAATTTATCCATTTCATTAATAAATAATTCGAATAATTATAACACTAATAAACAGATGGAATCTTGATGAATCGTTTTCTACTCAAGATAATTTGCTTGTGAGTTTGCTACTTTTACTATATATATTTCTACCACCATCTCTCCCTCCTCTCATACATAAATTGAAAATGGATATTAAAAATTCGATTATGGCAAAACGTCTGTTCAAATTAAGATCATGGGGACCAGATCCGAAACTTATCATTTTTCTTCCTTTGCACCCGATCAAATGAAAATTAAGGGCAACAAATCCGAATCGCATCGAATTGGGTTTAGGCAGCCTGACCTCAGTCTGAGATCATATCTATCTTATCAAAACTCAATATGAGCCCGCCTCGAGATTTTGGGGGCCGACCTATCGTATCAAAACTTGGTCAGGTTCTCCTTAGGTGTCACCTGATCATGCCTACATGACCAGAACTTGATCCAACCTTGCCGGCAGTTTTTGGGATCCGATCTACTAGATTAAAACTAGGTCAGGTTCTTATCAGCATGATCAGGTGCCGTCTGATCATGCCTACCTGACCAGAACTTGATCTGAACTTGCTGGCAGTTTTGGGAATCCATTCCACTGCATCGAAACTTGGTGAGGTTTTCATCAGAAATCACCAGATGAGTCGAACCTTACATAAACTGGATCAAGTCCTGATCATACTTCAGGTGGACCTTTAACAATTTCCACTCAGGTAAGAACTTGCAACTAGTCATCGCCTGAGGAGGGTAAGGCTATTGTACAGATCGTCAATATTTTGGAATTAATGATTCAAATTACCGTAGAATGAAGCAGCACTCAAAAAAATTCAGTCTGCTTGGATTCAAATTGCGTACGCCATGGCGCTACTTGCTCTTGCATGGGCCGCAGAGAATTTAACCGCAGCGGTAATCAATCGTTCTAGCATAATTAATTCTTTCATTCATTCATCATTATTTATTTAACTATGATACTATTCATCTTTGTGTGTGATAATTCAGAGCGAAGGAGTTAGTTGGGCGCTGTACAACTCGTCGTGGATTTTTAATTCGAAGAAATTGATGCATAGGGCTGCAATTTTCATGACGCAGAAATGTCAACATCCGCCGAGAATAGCAATCGGTGGGTTCATGCCAGAATTATCCATGGAATATTATACAAAGGTATAGAAAGCTTTATGACTTGAATAAAAAAAATGGGAAACAGCGGAATCTGGAGAATGATCCGTTTTTGTTCCAGTATATGTCAGCTGTATATTCCTTCTTTACAATGGTACATGTTATGCTTCAGAAATTCGAAGAGAATCGATAGTATAATTTGATATTGAATTTTGTTTTTCACCATTTGATTGTGCGATTGTTGTACTTGGTTATATTCACACTCAAGTATGTACATCTGAGTGTAAGATAAAATAAGATAAGATATGATGTTTATTGTTTAGAAAATTAAACAAAATAATGACATGGAGATGAGATGTATAATAGATACAGCGTATGAGAACAAAATATAGATATTCGGCAAGATTAGAGAGAAAAAGTAAAACAGATAGCAAGGAAATAAGCACAAGAAGTAGAAAAGTACAGATGACAGATAGCACTATCAGGTAGCAGAGGTCAACAGAGTCCTTCTTGAGCATGCACCCAACTCCGCAATTCACGCTTGAAGGAAGCTGACGTGGGCATCTCCCTTATGTGAGGAGGGATACTGTTCCATATCTCAGGACCAACGACAACAAGTGCAGCCCTGTACGTATCAGTCCGGAAGCAAGGGACAATCAAGGCCTACTGAGCTAAGACATGACGACGCGGTCTGGCAGAACTATAAGTCATAAAGAGATCAGCAAAGTATGTTGGATTACCAGACCGCAGTACTTGGTACATGACAGAGGCGATGGTAGATGGTGGATGTATCACCAGGTATGGTAGTGTAGGTACAGAACAAACAGCAGAATCGAATTTCTATGAGTGAATGTTGGTATTCAGTGGTGTTATTCTTCTCACTTTTTAGAGGAATAGTGGAATCCGCTGTGTATTATCTGCGCTGACGTTTGTATTTTTCAATTGTTTAATTTTTCATTAAATTTTTTGCAAGAAAAATACACTTAAAAATAATTTTCTCACAATAAGAATCGTCCGCAAGCAGAAGCTGTTGTACAGTAATGGGCAGAGGGGGAAACCTTAAAGAACACCTTGTTGGGCGTAGAATTGTTGAGAGTAAGTGTTTCTTATTTTTATCGAGAGTCTCCTGTTAAATAGGAATTTTTATATAATGTTGATTGGATATCTGAGGGTATTTACTTCATTTAGTTTGAAGAGTAGACCTGTATACTAAACACTGTCAAAGGCTTTCTAAACGTATAGTTACGGACTGTTAGTTTTAAAATTATTGTGTTTGGCGGTCTGCACTCATTTTATGAAAAATATGTTTCCTTCAAAATTTTCTGGGCTCTTCGGTTACTTGAAAATATCATTCCCACGAATATGATTATAGGATTTGAAAAATTATTATTTTTCATTCAATGATAATTTGGACTCACCTTCAGCTCGTGCAGCAAACTTCAGACTCGTCATAACCTGTTACTTATCGCCCTTATATTACAATGAACTAATATGTTCCTGATTTAGAGGTGCTCAGGACCACAAGTCTTTGGGACGGTACAAGCTGGGCTCATTGAGTTGAATTTGACAGGGATTATTGATAGAAATTGAAAATATCGAAATTGAAAATTTTGACGATAATTTGTAACTGAAGTTGTACGTCAGAACGTGGGGCTGCTCATATCCGTCATCCGAGTATAACTGGCTATTGAATCAATCTAGATGATCAAGAAAGGCCGAGCGATATCATTCTGATCCTTAGCCAGTCTTGGCCCATTCTCGAATACCAATCTTACGCCTGAACTCAGCAAGCTTGGCTGCTCTTCTACCATGTTAGGAATTAGAATTCTTCACCAATAACTGCGTCCGAGAACATTAGTTGCACGATTAATCTTCATAACAATTCCATTTCCATTAATCAATGATTAACTGCAAGCCGAGGTGCTTAGTTGAAGTTTGACTCATCGTTTTTTTCCATCTGGGGATATTCGAATGATGAAGCCGGTTTAATTAACACGAGTGTAACTATGGGCAAGGCTTTCTGAGAAGATTCGGATAACCTAGTTCACCAAGCTTGACGGGAAGTTTCCTTAAGCCAACGTTGAAATGTAAGGCTTATCTACGCCTTACGTAGCAACACCAAAACTTCCTATGAATGATCGAAACTTGGGTCAAGATTGATCTGATCGGCCATTCTTTTCCGGGTAATGCCTGTTCAATCGAGCTGAATAGAGTTGAACTCTTCTCGCCACCTGACTCACTCAATCCGTTCATCTGACCGGTTTGATTGATTCAAACAGCGAACTATTCTGACGTTTCTGTTACCTGACTAAACAAAATCATATTACAGGAAGTGCTGTGACGAGGCGATTCTTTTATTTTTATTTGTTTTTTCTTACACATCTTTGCCCAACTACACACTGCCCCCTAAATAATAAAATCCCGCCACCGTTGGATACCCCTTCCCTCGATTTTCCCCGCATCACCCCTCTACCCACGCTCCTGGAGTCTACGACGACAGCCGCCGAAGGAAGACAACAGTTCCGGCCCTATTTGATCAACTGAAGGAGCCGTTGCCCCCCCAAAACCACCCATACATAGGCCTAGACAACCCACCGCCCTCGATAATCCCCATCGACACATCCCTGGATGGTGATCGTGGGCCCGATTTAACCACTATGATTGGCCCCGATCATCCACGAAGATGACCCGAAGGATCTCGATTACTCGCGAATCCTTACGAATGAGACGAAGGAGAAGATGGCAGAGAGAAGAAGCGGCACTCGTGTAACCGCTGTCCTGGACACTGCCACGTGCGCCCCAAGTTAGTTGACGAAATAGTGCAAATACCCCGAAGTCTCTGTACATTGGATTTTTGTGTTGGAGAAAAGAAGATTTTTTGTATCCGAGCTCATCCCGGCTCTAGATACTGTNTAGTGCAAGTACCCCGAAGTCTCTGTACATTGGATTTTTGTGTTGGAGAAAAGAAGATTTTTTGTATCCGAGCTCATCCCGGCTCTAGATACTGTGCCCCTGGAGTCAGAAAGGAGGAACGAGGGCTCTGTTACAGGAGTTGTTGAAGGACCTGGATCATCTTTTGGACGTCCAGACCACACCTGGAAGTCGTGAGTACGAGTTGTCCCCCTCATTTCCCCCTTTACCCCAGAATAGTATCCCATTTTATCCCCCCAACGGTGCGCCACACTTGTTTTTCCTTTTCTCCCTTTAGAGTGATTTTTACTCAATATTAATTCTCGATTTGACAACTCATCTAGATACTACTAGCTTCTCCCCTTTTGATCAAACCCTAGAATCTCCTCTTGACGTGTACAAAAGTTGCCTGGCCTCCCCCACTTCCCTAGATCTCGATTAAAGGCCTATTTCACGTCTTTTGACGATCGTCGATGTAAAATTTAGAAAGAATATATCTTATTATTTCAAATTAACCCTTTATTTGCCCTTTTAATTTCAATTACCCTCTCATCTTTTCAGGGATTAATTCAATTGAAATTAGGAAAAGGTCACAGTGCATATTGATTCCAAGTGCTCTAAATTGTAAAGGAGTCATTACGATAATTTCATTCAGTTACGAGGAATCATTAAAAAGGTTCGCATTTAGCTTCATTTCACATATATTCTTAGCACAGAGTGAATAATTAATGTCAAGAGTTTTAATTCAAATATTCCGAGTGCGTCAAATCATTAGACTTTCTCCCAAGGGCCTGTTTACATTCGTAATCCGGATAGCGCTCGGCGGTGTAATCAAAGCGTAGTCCTAGCGAAATCAGCGTAGTTGGTGAGTAATCAGTAAAGTTATTGCATTCACTTGAATCATGATCATTCCTTAAAAAAACTTTTTTAGAAATCCTCCGGGATCTCCATAAGCGTCACAGTCTGGTTCAGAATGTGTCCACGATACTACACTAACCTAATGCACTGTCTACTACTCGTTTTGGATTTCAATGATTACAGATACCTCGTAATCAGTTAATGCAATCAATGAAATGTTTGAAACGCAATTCACTTTCAAGGGAAGCATCACTATGGGTAAAGAATTAACTTCAGTGTTTGTAATCCAATGGACGGGTGTTTGTAATTCAATCGGCTTCGCCTCGGGCAATAATCCACACGCAGGTTGGAATGTCCTGTTTTCCTCCCTTGGTGTACAATCGACTATCCTCAACCACAATTTTGCCATATATATTTGGTCCCTTCGCAATGGACCAGCCATTTCGAAGTAAAACTGGGTGTGTAATACTGCTGTACCGGTGGTTTTATTTGTCAATTATGTCTTTTCTTTTGGTATGGAACAATTCAACTTCTAATTCTCTCTGAAAAAATTGAAAAAGTCAGCGATTCACAAAGACTCGTGAACTATATTTCCATACATCAGCATATATTGCGTGTATGACTTAATTTTTACAGATTTTTCAGCAAATTTATTTAATAGAAAAAAATAGAGACCAACGAATTTAATCTTGGAAACATTGTCCATCGTTTTCTATGATCTTGCGCCATTTCTCATGTAACATACGAATGCCGTCGTGGAAGAAACTTGCAGGCTTCGAGGCGATAAAGTTATCGACGACTTTACGCACATCGTCCAGCGTTTTGAACTGTTTATTCACTAAGGCGTGCTGCATTGACCGGAACAAGTGATAGTCAGATGGGGCCAAGTCTGATCAATATGCCGCTTGCGAGAGAACTTCCCAAGTTCAAGAGGGCCTTCTGAGTCGCGTGAGCAACGTGAGGTCGAGCATTGCCATGCAGCAGTATGACTTGCCTGCTTCCTTGCCCAGTAAATGGCCTTTTCCGATCAAGTTCTTCGCTCAGTTTGTTCAATTGTCGGCTGTAGCGTTCCGCAGTCACCGTCTGAGCAGTTGTCAGGAATTCGTAATAAAACACACGTTTCATGTTCCACCAGATACACAGGAGAATCTTCTCTACGTGGATGTTCTGTTTCGGCGTCGATGTACTCGGTTACCCGGGATCTACCCACGACTTTTTACGTTTGGGATTCTCGTAAAAAATATACTTTTCATCACCCGCCACAATTTTCCACAAGAAGTCTTTCTTTTGTTGCCGGGCAAGCAGTAAAAGGTACGTGTTCATACGTTGACCTAGGTTGTGTTCGGTGAACACATGTGGAGCCCACCTTCCAAGTTTTTAAATTTTTCCCATTTGGTGTAAACGCTTGGAAATAGTTGTTTTGGTGACTCCTAACGGAGCTGCTCTTGTGGTGTTTGCATTCAGTTTTCATCCAGTAGAGCTTGCAATTCCGCATCTTCAAACTTTCCAGGCTATCCATGGCGCGGCTGGTCACTAAGATCGGAATCACCACTTTTAAAATGTTTGTACCAATAATTACACGTTTCATAAGACATAACGTCGGCACCAAGGACACTACGTATTGATTCCCGTGCTTTAGAAGCATTTTTTCCTTGTTGGAATTCGTATAAAATGCAGTGCCGAATATGCTGTTTATCAGTTGCCATCGTAAAGTCTGCTATTCTGAGAGCTTATGTAACTCACGTAGACTTGTCGTTCGGTGCTCTGAAACCTTTCGTCCGATCTTTTCAAAACCACAAAAGACCGCGAAAATATTTCTATTTTAAATACAATTTTAAGCTCGAAGAAAAAATCGGTGAAAATTAAGTCATACACCTAATATTATGGTAATTTAAGATTACGTATGAGATAAGACAAGACGAGACTTGAAGAGTATGGTCTCGTCTCGTCATAATACGGACAGAAAATGTCTTAGGTCTCCAATTCGCTCAAAATTTTCGATTTCGTCTCGGTCTTGCCTCGCTCTCGTGACGGTTTGCCTATTTTGTCTTACAAGGATTAAACGTCGCGAAGATTATAACGTGCAAAGGCCATACCTCGCGGGACTCGAATATTACCAGAGTCATCATGCGTAGGTTATACGATAACAAGGATCAAACGACAGAGGTAGGAGGACAATTGCCAAGATCAAACTAGAGACATGTCTGACTATGTCGCTCAAGTCATGATCGTTCGCTCTTCGTGATTACCCTGCCTGCGTGTCCTGGTTGGCCCTCATGATTGTTGGACCCTTGTGATTGTCCTGCTTGTCTCCCCCGGTTGACTTCTGTAGTCGTTTGACTGTATTTGTGTCCACTACGGACTCTGTTTCAATATTAATTTTATATTTGGGAATTTTTGGGATCCTATGCCAGTCACGTTCTCGTCGTGGATCCTGGGTAACGCCAAGAGCTGGTAAGGCGCGAAATTTGAATGCCTAACCATGCTCGTGAATCTATAGAATCAGTATATTTAATATAATTTTACAAAATTAATTGCCTTTAGGAGGAAGGTGTTGAAATGGAACGTCTCGGTCATCTACATATCTGGTCATCCTTATAATGATGGGTGAAGCGTTTTAAATTTATATTTGAAAACCCAGTCCCGATATTGTGAGAACTTGTAAATTGTCTGGCAGGGCACCCCTTTGTACACAAACACCCGTTTGATACTTCGGATTATCCTGCCTGGTTCTGTTGTTTGAACCTTGAGAAGCATGATCCTTGCTGTGGTTGACCCGCGGCAGGTACGACCTTCGTGAGCACTGTCGTGAGACCCTGATGATTTCAACGACGCACTTGCCAGAAGTCTCGCTCTGGAGGCAGTCTTGTCTCGTTATCATCTCGGTCTTCTCGAAAATCCGGGACGAGACGAGACGTTGCCGAGGCTAGACTCAGTATCATGCGCAGCCCTATGATAATTAATTTATTTCCCGATTGTGGTAGACTAAATCGAGTTAAAGTATTGATATCTGTGACTCATTGTCTGATATACGATCATACGATCATAAGATCATACGATCGAAAATTTATTATCTACTTTTATACTATTTCTTTTGCAAAGTATGTTGAAGAAATTATCGAAATCGTGCGGCCTGTGGGCGCGGTTATAATCGGAATAGCCACGATATTGATTGTATGTGGGGCGATTCATATAGTCGGAGTAAGTCTATGATACGGATGATTATTATCTTAGATTTTATTTATTAATCTTCCGTTGACACCCAGTGGCAAATTACCATTTATAGGATCAAATTGATAACGTAGTATCATTTCATGGAAAATTGACAGTTTAATTACATAGATACACGTTGTAGTAGAGAGTGCACTGGAATTATGGTATTAATAAGAAAAGAAAATAACCACAAACGCAATGATTTTATAAATGTATTGATGATCTTCTTTTTCATAGGATGCAATAATTCTTTCAAAGAATTCAGTTTGCGTCAATTCAAATTGCGTATGCCTTTGAGCTTCTTTCTGTTACATGGGCCGCAGAGAATGTAATGGCAGAAGTCAGCTATTATTCTAACGTCACTTATTTACCTATTTGAATTTGACCTTCATTTTTCTTGTAATTATCCAGAGCGGAGGAGTTGATTGGGCGCATTTGATTTGAATAGAGTTGTCATTTTCATGATGCAGAGGTGTCAAAATGCGCCAAAAATAGCGATCAGTACATTTATGCCAACGTTATCCATGGAGTACTATGCGAAGGTAAAGCAAACTTTATGATTTCAGAAAAACAGTGGGGAAGTAGATGAGGAGTGATTGGCTTTTGTTTCAGTATATTTCAGGAATATCTTTCTTCACTACGCCACGTGTCATGCTCCAGAAATTTGAGGACATTCAATAATATAATTTGGTATTCAATTTTCTTGTTGTTATCGTTCAATTGTGCTATTGTTAAACTGAGTATGCTCTCACGCGGCTGTATATATGTACAGTCGAGCACTAAAATTCGTAAACAGAATACGTAGAATGCAAGTTCAGGCTATTCACGAACTTCAGTGCTCGACTGTATATCTGAGTATACTAATGTAAGAAGCGTCAACGAATAAACGTCATTTCTATCTTACTTGATGGGGCATGTCAGATTTGATCAAAATTCGTGTGACTTTTATCCACTTACTTAATATGTATCGACAAGTTTATGAATAAATACTGTTCTATTTAAAAAAGTTACAATAAAAATGAATCCACGAATCGCGTTATTGAAAGGTGTTCAGATTAATTCAGAGAATAAGGATGAATCTCATATAAAGTTATATCCAAATATTACACAATGGCAATGAACATTCTTCCATTTTATAACAGAGGGAAATACGACAGGTCACGGTATTCGATTTCGTAACAATACTGTCATTCACAAAATTATGGCGAAGTCAAGGGTTGTACCCCCTCTACGGGGTCCCACTTTGTCGTAGTGAGGGGGCTCGGTCGCGGGCGGTGGAGGTCTTAAGGACTATCGCTGCCCGCGGTCGCTAAGAGGAGTCCACCCAATCCATGTGTGTGAGCGGCGTAAGCCATGGCCTCGGCCATACCGTGCCTAAGGATGCGTGGCACAGGGGGAGCTGTGTCGCTAACGGTGCCTCTCAGAAACCTGGGCGACCTCTGAGAGTAGTCTTGGGTGTAACCCACCCGAGACAAGCCAAGCCCTGGGCAATCGCGGCAATGCACCAGGTGAAAACGCTTAACCGCGGTACTCGTGGGACTAAAATGGAAACCAATTTAAAAAATCTTAATATTGAAAAAGCAACTTCGGGTGGGGCCAGCGATGGCGAACACACGAAGTCTGACAAGGCTGACCAGTCTGGTACCGATGTGAATCGGGTCAGACTGAGTGGAGCCGAGAGAAGACGTCGCAAGAGAGCGAAGCTGCATCAAACCTCGGGGGCGATTGCAACCTTGACGGATGCAGCAGCGAAGGTCGATGAGGGAAGGGGGGAGGGGGCTACGAGGAAGGCAATAAAACGCCTTCCATCAGAGCGTACTACGCCAAGCCCCTCAGTCAGACCGAAAGAAAAGAGAATGAGAACGCAGGATCAGGGCACATATGCTCAGAACACTACGAGCTCATTCAAGTTTGCAGTTATGCCGGAGTCATATCCGGATCAGAAACTGGGCACTGAAGAGGTAACGGAGGTGAAGAAACTCCTGAAGAGGGCCATTCTGGCGTTACCTGACGGGGTGAAAGCACCCACCTTCAACGGTGTCTGGGAAAGAGAAGGTGTGGCAATGGTGTGCTGCACTGATGAGGAAACGGGAAATTGGCTGAAAAGCCTTTTCCCCGAAAACAAAATAGCTGGACTTACTGTACGTGTGGTCGCAGCCTCGGAGCTTCCCAAGAAGCACAGGGTTGTACTACACGTGGAAGACCCAGATCTAACCGCTCAAGAAGCACTGTGCTTCCTTGAGAAACAAAATGCAGGACTGCAGGCCAGAGAGTGGGTTGTCGCTCGGGGCAGTGAGAGTAGGGACGCGAAAAGTGCCCACTTCGTTGCGCTGATAGACGACCGATCACTCTCTGTTCTGAAAGCCTGCAACTTCAGACTGCACTGCGGGATTCAAAAAGCTACTGTCAAGCTGCTTGCGAAAGACCGTGGTGAAAGTCAGAAGAAGGGTACATAGAGGTACCAGGAAAGTAGTCATCATTATGGCTGCAACCCGGGTGCACATTGTACAGATAAATTTGCACCACAGCAAAGCAGCCTCGGCTACTCTAGTCAGGCTGTTAGCTGGGATGCAGACTGTCATAGCAATGATCCAGGAACCATGGATAGTGGACAATGCTATTAAGGGCCTCAGTGGTTGTGGCAGAATCTATCACGCAAACACTCAGGAGAAAATTAGATCTTGCATTGTTATTAAAGGACTAGACTCTTTCTTCTGTTCACAGGCTAGTGAGGGAGACCTGGCTGTGGCACAAGTGGATCTGGGCCTGGGACAAGGCGAGGAAATGAGCCTGGTTGTAGGGTCAGTTTACATGCCCTATGACTCGGCTGAACCACCTCCTTCGAAAAAAGTAAAGGACCTATGCAACCATGTGAAGGAAAGGGGACTTGAACTCCTGCTAGGTTGTGATGCCAACTCGCACCATGTAGCATGGGGGAGCACCGGCATTAACGGCAGGGGGGAAAGCCTCCAGGAATTCATAATGGGGGCCGGTCTAAACATCCTTAATAGGGGGTCAGAACCTACCTTCATAGATCGGAGACGACAGGAGGTCATAGATATCACTCTGGGGACGGATAGAGTGGCAGACATGATTGGGGACTGGAGGGTCTCAAAGGACCTCTCAGCGTCCGATCATCAAACCATAAGAATGTCCATCCACACAGTGAAAGAAACGGAATGGGTGAGAAACCCAAGACGAACAAACTGGGGAAATTACCGAGAGAGTCTATCTGACAATCTCAGGGATATCATCCTCAGATTTAACAACAAAAAGCAGCTGGAGGAGGCTTCGATTGCCCTAAACCAGGCCATCATGGACTCCTTCGAGACAAACTGCAAGCTTATCCCGAAAGGGCAGCCCACTGAGACTCCTTGGTGGTCAGAGAGGCTCGGTGGGCTGAGGGGCAAAGCTAGAAAAGCTTTTAACAAAGCTAAGAACATGAGAGCGGGCCCCCGTAAGGAAGACGCATGGAAAACTTACAGAGGCTTGCTCGCAGATTACAACAAGGCAATAAAGGCAGCCAAAGAGGACTGCTGGAGGGCTTTCACAAGCAATGTGGAGAGTCAATCGGAGACCTCTAGGCTGGCAAAAATCCTTGGAACAAACAAGACTCCATATCTAGGGAGCCTACAGGCACCAGATGGCAGCCACACGGAAACCATGGGAGAGACTCTGAAACTCCTAATGAACACCCACTTTCCAGGCTTCATACAGGCCCAGGAGAGAGATAAAGAAACAATGCAAAATCAGAGGGATGTCTACGAAACCCATGATTGGGCATTGGCAAATAAAGTAGTGCAGCCCTGGGGGGTCAAGTGGGCCATCAAAACCTTTGAACCCTTCAAGGCACCGGGACCAGACGGGATCTACCCAGCCCTATTACAGGAAGGGATAGAGACTATCACGGGACCCCTAACCAAGATACTCAGAGCTAGTATAGCCCTGAAACATGTCCCTAGTGTGTGGAATGAGACTAGGATAGTATTCATTCCCAAGCCGGGAAAAACCGGTTATATAAAACCAAAAGACTTCCGTCCTATAAGCCTCACATCCTTCATCCTGAAGACCCTGGAGAGGCTGGTGGATAGACACATCAAGGCCGGGCCCTTGGCTGACAGACCCCTCTCCCCCTGTCAATATGCATACAGAGAGGGACGATCAACAGATACCGCCTTACATCACCTGGTGGGACTGATTGAGGGACAACTGGCGGTCAAGGGTTTTGCCATAGGCGCCTTTCTGGATATTGAGGGGGCTTTTGATAGCACTTCGAATCCGGCTATAGAAAAAGCCATGGAAGAACGACAGGTGTCCAAGACTATCATTGCTTGGACACAAAACATGCTGAAAAGCAGAAGACTGTCGGCAGGACATGGGAGGGCATGTGTGGAGGGACGTCCGACTAGGGGCTGTCCGCAGGGGGGAGTTCTCTCGCCCCTGCTATGGAACCTGGTTGTAGATGGACTTCTAAATCAACTAAGTGAGGCCGGCTTCCACGTCATCGGTTTCGCCGATGATGTGGCAGTTGTTGTGAAAGGCGGATTTCTGAGGGTGCTAAGGGACCTGATGGCAACAGCCTTCAATATCATTGAGGACTGGTGCAGGGTAACTGGCCTATCGGTAAATCCAGCCAAAACAACAATCCTGGTTTTCACCAGAAATTATAAACTGGAAAAGATCCAACCTCTGAAGCTAAATGGCTCGGAGATTAACTACACCAGCAGAGTGAAATATCTGGGTGTCCTCCTGGATAATAAACTCAGCTGGAAAGAACATATCTTTACTCCGAGAAATAAAGTGTTTGCCTCTATGTGGGCGTGCAGAAGAGCTGTGGGCAGGACATGGAGACTCAATCCTAAAATGATGCTTTGGCTCTACCAAATAGGTCTACTTCCGAGACTGTTATACGCTGCGGTAGTCTGGTGGCCCAGGGTGAGTAAGACGGAAACAGGGAACCTGTTGAAAAGCCTATAAGGAACCTTCCTGAGGGCTGCAACAGGAGCCATGAGATCGATACCTACTGAGGCGCTAGAAATAGCACTCAGTATTCCACCTCTCGACCTTAGGCTTGTGAGTTGTGCTGCCACAACTGCATATAGACTAAGGTGCGAACTAGAATGGAAGATGACGGGCCAAGGCCATACAAGGCTTAGCCTAATCAATGATCGACCCTTCATAGGTAAGACGGATAGGATTCCTAGGAAGTATCAGATCAGGAAAACTTTCAGAACGAGTATACCACCCAGACAGGAGTGGCTAGACTCGAAACGTAAACCAGGACCAAGAGAGGACTACTGGTTTACGGACGGCTCTGGCTTCAATGAAAGTTTTGGGGCAGGCATCTACCGTCTGAAAGATGGCTTCGGAGAGAGTTTTCCGCTGGGCCATCATTCAACCGTCTTTCAAGCAGAGATGCTGGGCATACTTAAGTGTGCAGAGTATCTGAACGCGAGAGACACAAAAAAGATGAAAATATTCATCTGCAGTGACAGCCAGGCGGCGATACACGCCCTGGAAAAACCCACTACAGAGTCACAGGTGGTGTGGGAATGCATGCAGGCATTGGACACACTGGGTAAAAACAACCGGGTCACCGTAACCTGGGTACCCGGTCACCATAGGATTCTGGGTAATGAACAGGCAGATAAGCTGGCCAAGGAGGGTACAGAAAGGGTGCCCTCATACGGCCTGCTTGGCATGCCCTTCGCAGTGGGAAAAACTCTTATTAAAGATCATTTCCAGCGGGATCATGTCAGGCGTTGGGAGAAAGTTGCGACCTGCAGACAAGCGAAACTGCTTATGAGAGGGCAACTAAGAGTTAGGGCCAGAAAGCTTCTGGAGCTGCACAGAGGGGATCTGAGGGTAGCAGTAGGGCTCCTTACAGGCCATACAGCTCTCAGAGCTCATCTGTTCCAGATGAAACTTGTAGAACAAGAAGACTGCAGACTCTGCGGAGGCGATAAGTAGGGCGTCATCCACATTTTATGTGAATGCCCCCTATTAACACTCCGTCGCTATAAAATCTGGGGCCAGGCTTTCCTGGAACCAGAGGACTTACAACAAGCGGCTATCACCAGCCTTATTAGCCTAGTGAGAAACACAGGGCTGGGGCTGTGTGACTGACCGAAACTAAGGCGGAAGTTACAAAAGATCGTATGATTTAGGTGACTCTGGGCGCTTTCAGTGACCAGCCGCACATTTTCTATTCTATTCTATTCTATTCAAGGGTTGTAATCAAACTTGTCAAAAACTCGTCATTTACCAAGATTTAGATAAATGTTTGTTCGCACATCTGTAAACCAGCTGGGGTTCCATGATTCCTTTTTCTTTGGGTAATTCTAAGGCTCTTTGAATTTTTTAATTCTCTATTTTTTTTCTAAAGAAGATGGAGTTATCTTGAATAGTATTCACAAATTATACTATCTGAGAAGGTGTTTGTGAGTGAGGGAGGGATAAGTCTTGGTTGATATCTAGGTAGTAAGAAGGTTGGCAATAGTGCTCCTCTACAAAATGAAAATAGCAGATCAAGGAAATTGCTGACTATAGGGTATGAGGAAGGAGAATCCATTTTCATAAACTGAATGATTCAAGAATGAATTTGTAACAGAGATACCGTGGATGATTCCTAGAAACAATCATATAAATTGTACAATAGTCTAGTGATTAAGGTTTTGAATTAAGTAATAGTAGGGTTGTAAATTCAAAACTGAGACAAGGTGGTGATTTTATTACAGTGATCAGCATTTTTTAGCATCAACTATCCCAGGAGAAAGTAATTAGAGAATAATGAATAACGAAAATTATTGAAAAATTGTGTTTAACTATTCTACTATAATTTTAGTTGATGATGGTTCATACATATCTCGGTGATCAGCGTAAAATCAATTGTAACTGGCTCGTGATAAAAGTAATGACTATGCCTAAATAGATAAAAAAAATGCCTGTTATAGTTGAGAGACACAAGGAAGAAAGAATATGAAATCATGCTGAAAGCTCATATTAAAAGATTAAATTTTAGCAGAGTCATTAAGAGAACTCCATTCAATGGATAGGGTTCATTAAGGGGGTTCTCATTTAGTTGTATTTCACATATATTAGTTTTGAGGCTTTCGGGGCCATTATTAGTGACTTGGTTGGCTTCCGGATGGATGCCGCGTTGAGTTTCAGCATTGCGCCGACGTTTCGCAAACATTGCAGTCTGCATCTTCAGGGCTATGAGCTCCGATTCTGAGCTCCGATGTGTGGGGGCAGTCCTTATATACCTTCCCTTGTGGTGGTGGG